>NW_009258754.1:6448777-6455869 GCF_000687185.1 Egretta garzetta
TTGTTAAAATGGGATGGCAGGGTTAGATTCTCATAGTCATTGTTACCATTATTATGCATGATGTAAAAAAAGCGATTCTATGATTCTATGAATCTATTATTCTATAAGGCTTTGAGCACATCTCTAACATAACTAAACCCACAGTGAGGCAAATCAAGACTAGCAAATTAAGAGAGAACCAAGTACCACCCACTGGAGTCATATGCCAACATTTTTAATATTACAGCCCCTAGCTCTTGCAAATCAGAAAATTTTGAAAATACAAACCAAATGCAATCAGTGTAATTTTTACATGTCTTAAAGTACTGTGAAAAAACAAGTAGTGCTGCACATAGGAGACCCAGCTTCTCCCCATTACAGCGGCAGGGCTACCAGGCACCATCATGAGGACTTCCGTGTTCAAAGAGAGGGACTAGTAAGAATTGTGTCCACTTCTGCACTCACTTTGTTTTGCATCAAGTTGTGCCTCAACAGAAATGTAGTTCAAGTACATTTTATCAGTTCCAAAGATCCCATCAGGCTTATCCCATACAGGCATTGGCAAGCCCATAGCAGATGAGTGTGACAGGAAAACAGATAGCGGCAAAGATGGAGGCTTTTAATGCCTTGAGTTTTGTCAGTGAAGATTCAAGATGTTAAAGAGATTTTTCAAGAACATTCAAAGCCACTGTAGCTTTGGGAAAAGGTCAGGGAGACTAAACCAAGCAATGACTTAAACAGAACTGGTGCTTTTACATGTCCACCTTTCACTTTGAAAAGGGTATTTTTCCTGGTGACAATGATAAATGGAGTTTCACGTTTGATATTTCTTTCCCAGCAAGTATTTGGGTCTTGCAACAAACACAAAGACTGGCAAAAGAGAGCGATTCTTTTTTTTTTTTTTTTTAAATCTTATTTACCTGGAAGCGATGAATGTCCAGCTGGCTTCTGAAGACTCTGGGCTGTCCTTCTAAACCCTCAGCGTATTAAATGCAGTGCCAGGTTCTCCAGGTTGACTGCGCAAATCCCATCATTACTAGCACCAGAGTACAGAACAAAATCAGAAGCCTTCACATAGCCTCAAAGGTGAGACTGAGAATTTGAAATATATTATTCTCCTGGGAAGAAGGGAGAAGAGAGATTATAGTATGAAAATGCTAAATTAAAATGGCACATTTATTTAATTATTTGTGCACATACAATAAGAAAAGAAAGGAAGGGAAATAATAGCATACATACTCACGGTAGAAAGTCTCCCTGTCCCCCGGGGCATTGCAGTAAGGGTACCACAGATAATGAGGCATCTGCTGATCAGTGTGATGCTCTCAGCCTGTTCATTTATGCATTAATGAAATGTGTGCAGCAGTTCACTCAGCTGATAAAGGTTCCCACAGGGAACTATGTCCAGGGGAAAACAAATGATCAAAATGAACAAAAGTGATTAGAGGAAGAAAAAAAATGATGAAGTGCAGTTAGGGGAGAAGTCAGCCACAACAGTCAGACTGTCCCTTTCATCTGTGTGTGCCACCCTTCCTCTCTACCCATTCACAGGGGATAGCAAGGAAATATCCCAACACACAGAACTTCAGTCTGTACACAGAAAAGCAGCCTGAATTTCACCCAGTCCAAACCCCTTTATTTTAACAGTGTCCTGCACATGGATGCTTTGGTTTAAGCCAACAGAAAACACTCCTCCTAGCAGTTACTGAAACGACGTCAAAATCCTGACTCTAGCTTTAGAAATCACAAGTCCATTGAGCACATCCTTAGCATTAAGGCCACTTGGGAAGAAGTCAGACTAGATCCAGTGGCTAATATCATTATCTGTGACCTCTGCTGAATGCACCAGGCCAAACTCCTGAAGCCAGACACAGTTGCTGGGCAGAGCCTTACACTCAGTCCAGCAATAAGCACAGCACCCCCTAGACCTCAGTAACTACAGCCCCCGCATTGGTCCATGTTCAGTGCTGCAGGGCTTCAGTCTGTTTTCTATTCTCACCTCCTCAAAAAAAAAAAAGAAAAAACCCCAAAGCCCCCAAAACCATCTCACTGCCTCCTCCAGCTTCAGCAGAGAAAAGCAGCCTTCTGTGTGTTCAGAGAAGCAGATCAAGTCTCACTTGGTAGCATGTAACCTGAATTACCTTTGTGCAGCGCGTGAGGGAATCACGTTGCTGCATATGTAGGGTGTTGCGTTTTATAAAAAATAATTTGGTACTGAGTGAGGAGGGTACAATTTGCCGTTAGAGATCTCATAGCTTCTCACAAATGAGGTCAAGGTCAGTAATTCTGATCACTATCTACACTCCAGTTCGGTTTCTGCTTGTTTAATTTCATCCTTTAGCTACTGCCTCTGACAATCGGGCAACTGTGCTGTGAAATGACATCATTTTACCACAAAACCAACACCTCTAGCAGTGAATGGACTAATGATATACCAAAATAGTTTGTGAAAAGCACATGGCAATGCAAAGTTCTTTAGAAGCAGATGACTGTATTAAAATAGAACTTGACTCTGAATATCAAGGTGTCCTCAGGCTGTGCCCTAAACAGCAGGGTAAGGTGTCACTGACGGTACCCATGGGCACACATAAAACACATGTAATGCAGAATCATTTTCATCAGAGCACCGGGATAACAAATCTGCATGTGTAGGCTGCTGAAAGCAGTACAATTCATTTCACAATAAAAAGGAGGAGAGCGATGTTCCCCATCTCTTCCTGATGAAGCATTTTACAGCACTGTAGGTGTACACATTATGCATGGAATCGTGTGGCTTGTTTTCCCTTTTAGAGAGCTGTGCTTGGAAATAAATAAAGTGTATCAGACGTAGCGAGATAGAACTCATTTCTGAGTTGTATCATGAATGAGTTTGCCTGGCTTCCCAAATGAGAGAAATGAATCTGAGAACAGTGGGAACCAGAATGGCTAAAGTTACAAGAAGGCACTATTTGGACCAGCAAAGGGAGAATTTGCCTGCAGCTTCCCATCACTGAGTCTTTGCCAATTGACTGAAAGCTAAAGCAGCAGCTCCATTAGTGTTTTATAGAGTTCACAAATCAATGTGAAATTCTATATGCTTTGCTGAGACACCAGCACAAACGTGTTTGGGAATATTTATGCACCTATATAGAGCGTATTTAAGTATACAGAGCGATAAGGGCCCCTCCTCTCCAACCAGATTTGCATGAAGTCAAACAAAATTGATGCGGTATTTGGCAGGGAATGTAGGAGGATCCACAGAGCCATGACACTGAACTTGTCAGCTAAAACATTTCATTCTGTTATTGGAAATCATTATTCTCGCTCTCTAGAAATCTCCTTGTATTTTGAGTGGTTTGTGAAGTGAATGGAACTACACCAGTAAAACCATTCAGAATATAAAGTGCCATGGCAAAAATGTAACATATCTTGAGATTTAAACAGTGGTATTGAGTTCCTTACTAGGTTAATCACTTTTCTGCCAGTAGCTGTATTTCCTCTTTCCAAACTCTCTTAACACACCTTCTTGTTATCACCTGCCTTCAATAACCAAATGTAAACACCTTCTGTTTCAGTTGAGGGGAACTCACAACTTCCAGTATTTAGGAGTAGCTTTTGGTGACCACAGAAAGGGAAATTCCCTTTGCTTCACTCTCCCAGTAGTGCCTGCCTTGTAACTTTAGCCATTCTGATTTCCACTCTCTGTTAAAAGAGTACACTTTGTGTAGATTTTTGTCTTCTTTTTAAACAAATACTGCCTTAGGATCAGGGAGACACATAAAACCAGCAAGCATGGATAGTGAAATTTAGCCCAAACTCAGAAAATAGCTGTGTACCTTTACCTGCTACAGGGAGGCACAAGATAAAAATGTATCCTTTTTGCTTTAAAGAAAGGTCCTCAGTGTTCCAAACCTACTAGCTGTTACAGGGATGCCTACTCAGATACTTCCTCAAATCTTTTCAGTCAGCTCCCAGATGACTTTAAAAGATGGATTCAGCTCCTAAACCACTTCTGAGGCGGCATTTCCATAAGCAACACACCAATCTATAGGGCTGTGCTGCTTCTTGGACAGGGCTGGATACGTACAGCAGAACATATCTCCTTCATCACGGGCAATGAGCCAGATCAAGCTGATTGCTCTTAAGCATTCAACAGCTCTTTGATCATAACACAAGAAATCAGGACACCAGGGCTTGCGATGTTCAACAGACCGGCAGAGCAGCAATTTGAACTAGGGGAGCTGGTGCTCCGTCTTTCTTGAATTCAGGCCCCCAGTTCAGAAGCACCACAGTGCAGTTGGAGCTGTGATCATTTCCATACCCATCTAAAGCAGGCTGGTGTTCTGGCTGAGATAAGCATGCAGCAGGGTTTAGATTAGAACAGAGCATGGTAATGACTAGTATGGCCACTTCAGACCACACAACCTTCATTAATTTAATCGTTACTGCAAGCAGCATCAGTACATCTAAAAATAAGTCACTTGAACAAGGAGAAAGTTTCCAAATTCAATGTTGCTATTTCTTTTTAATAAAGCTCAAGCTTGCTAACGATATGCTGCAGCACAATGGAAAATTCTCATTTATAAAATAATGTGAAATCTATCTGGTGTGTGGGAAGAAGATAAGGGCTGTTTATCAACAGGAATAAAATGATTGAAATTGGAAATAAGATGCTGGATATCCTTCATTTGCAGACTGCACAGCTGCAATTAGCAACACAAAGAAGGTATTCAACATTTCAAAAATCCTAGTGCACTGATGCATCTTGCTAAAACTATCTACAATGAAAGGTTCTGCCCCAGAATACAATTAATTTTAAACACAGAAAATTTAAAATTCATCTAAACGATCTGTATTCTAAAGAATATGCATCTATTTAAATGATGTATATATCCTGGATACTTGCACACAAGTGTATATACTTATACTTCCCTGTGATAAGACTTCAGTCATTTTTATTTTCTATTTAATATCTATATAATTGACACCAACATTTTTTTATCTCCTTTCGTTCAGCATGCATGGTCATTTATGGATCTAGACACAAATACTGTCTGAAGTGAGAACACAAAATAAAGCTTTTTTCCTTAATGTGCAAATTTAAAAACTCTTTCCATAATTTATTTTATAATTCCCGTTCTACCACATTGTACTTGCATTTAATATCACTGCAGCTGAAGTACAATGTAAATTTCTCACCAAAAGACTCCATCTTCAGGAGAAATGTCTGTGTTTCCAGTCTTTGTATCTCCTATTTAGCATTTTTCAAATTAAATCTCTCCTAGATGAATCCTGTATATTGCTCAGCAGTTATTGAAATTTATGAACACGTTTAAGCTTTTTCATACCGCTGTTAACCATTATGATTGCCTCCTTTAAATCTTTCATTTTATAGCTATCACTTCAGCAGACTGTATTGGTGACATTCATGAATTTCTCAGATCGCAACCGTGCCCGCACTTCTCAGGGTAGAGTTATGCTTCCAAAGCCATGGTTGTCTGCTTTAACCTCCTGCTCCATTGAATCCCCAAATGTTCTGTCATCAAACTGGCAGAAGGCTCATGTTTGGGGGAATTACCATCTTTGTCTGCTGGGCAGATTGTCACCTCTGCTTCCACCGTATGGAAAACCCAGTAGCAGTCGTTCTCAACAACTCCAAATCCCATCAACCACCACTGAGACAATGGTACCAGCTCAGAGTCAAGGGAGAGCCCTTTTCTTTGCATGAGCAATGAGACCGGGGGAGAGGCACACAGGAGCAGAGCGAGTGTAACTGTGAAGCAGAAAGCTTCAGTAAAGGGACATCACCAGCCTCCCCTGGGGGATATGTAGGTAGGCCTGGCTACCGGCCACTGGATCGAACCTCAAATGGCTTTAGAGGCTGAGCCTCTTCACAATAAAGACATGCCTACCCCCGATTTTCTTCTGCCCAAGATTTAAAGATTGGTATTTCTTGTTGAAAATGAGAAATTCTCATTAGTGGGGTTCACAGTACAGGTGTTTTTTCAAACTATGGTCTAAAAAACCAAAAGGACTGCAAAAGGTACATGAGGGAAGTCAAGTCAGCCATTGGGATGCTTACATTCACTTCTCAGGCACCTGCATTACTTCCCTGGCAAACTTCTTGATTTCTTGGCACACACCCCTCCCCAAACACAACACACACATGTGCGCACACAGAGGCAGATGATTCTTAACGCCCTCTACAACTACCTGAAAGGAGGCTGTAGCGAGGTGGGGGTTGGCCTCTTCTCCCTGGTAACGGATGAAAGGATGAAGCCAGTCACAAGCAGTGTCCCCCAGGGCTCAGTTCTAGGGCCAGTCTTGTTTAATATCTTTATAAATTACTGGGCGAGGGGATTGAGTGTGCCCTCAGTAAATTTGCAGACAACACCAAACTGGGTGGTAGTGTTGATCTGCTTGAGGGGAGGAGGGCTCTGCAGAGAGATGGGACAGGCTAGACTGATGGGCTGAGGCCAACTGTATGAGGTTCAACAGGGCCAAGGGCCAGGTCCTGCACTTTGGTCACAACAACCCCATGCAATGCTACAGGCTTGGCAAAGAGTGGCTGGAAAGCTGCCTGGTGGAAAAAGGCCTGGGGGTGTTGGTGGACAGCCGGCTGAATATGAGCCAGCAGTGTACCCAGGTGGCCAAGAAGGCCAATGCATCCTGGCTTGTATCAGGAATAGTGTGGCCAGCAGGAGTAGGGAAGTGGTAGTGCTGGTGAGGCCGCACCTTGAATACTGTGTTCAGTTTTGGGCCCCTCACTACAAGGAAGATGCTGCATTGCTGGAACATGTCCAGAGGAGAGCAATCAAGCTGGTGAGGGTCTGGAGCACAAGTCTTATGAGGAGCGGCTGAGGGAACTGGGGTTGTTTAGTCTGGAGAAGAGGAGGCTGAGGGAAGACCTTATCACCCTCTACAACTACCTGAAAGGAGGCTGTAGTGAGGTGGGGGTCGGCCTCTTCTACCTGGTAACAGACGATAGGACAAGGGGGAATGATCTGAAGTTGCGCCAGGGCAGGTTTAGGTTAGACATTAGGAAAAATTTCTTCACCAAAAGGGTTGTCAGGCTCTGGAATGGGCTGCCCAGGGAGGTGGTCGAGTCCCCATCCCTGGAGGTATTTAAAAAGA
>NW_009258754.1:6455923-6465744 GCF_000687185.1 Egretta garzetta
TTAGGTTAACGGTTGGACTCGATGATCTTAAAGGTCTTTTCCAACCTAGACGATTCTATGATTCTATAATACTGTGGAAAAAATCAGAGAGGACTTGCCTGCTAGGTGAAAACATCTCAATTTCTCTCACCATTAACAGGTTTTTTTGCAGCTGGAGCAAGTTTTCTCAAGCACCAACAGAAAAGAGAAACTGAGCTGAAAATAATTTGGTTATTAAGCATGCAAGCAAGCTTGCCCAAATAGCAGGGTTGGAAGAGGAAGGCTGACCTTTACAAAACACACAAAATCCCCAGTCATGCAACCAAGTCCAGAGCTGATGAAGACACAAACTATACAATGAATGTAAATGCTTCCCTTCCTCCTTCCCCCCTCCCCCCCCCAGTCTTTTAAACTGTATGTCCTCAGGGCAGGGACCACCTCAGCACACAAATGTGAGGTAAACCCCTTGATGGCATCTCTCCATCTTTAAAATACAGGCACTCATAGCTCCCGGCAAGAAAAACAGAAATTCTACACAAAAACCATAGAGAATTTGGTATCGATTATTAGAATCATAGAATCACTTTGGTTGGAAAAGACCTTTGAGATCATCGAGTCCAACCTTAGTACATTTCATTTTTCCTAACCACTAAGCATGTTTTACACTAGGGATATATCATGTTAATTCACGCCCAGCTAAACCAGGTGATACTGCAGTCTGTGGCTGACGGTGTCATATCTTTAGGAGCTCTGCTTCAAAGCACTTAAAAGCCCTTTTGTATTTGTACACAGCTGTATGCAGACGCATACTGTACTTTCCTGCAGTTAAAGTTTCATTTAAATTCTGAGATGATGAGTCTAAACTGGCAATCACACATCTCAGCAGCGACCAACCAAAGAACTTGTTACCATGTCATCTGTTTGCTTACAGCACAAATAACTGGAAGTCAAGCAGGTGGAGGTAAAGCGAAGCTTACTAGGGAGAGGATAACAGCGTTTTCAGATGCAGCCTCTGCCTTCTGCTAGCCCATTAGCCGCTGACCCGCTGCTGCGCCAGCGGTGGTGCCCTCTGCATGAGCAGACCAGCACACTGGCTGGTGCAGTACGGGTCCCCTGGCTCCCCAGTGCAGCACGGGTTCCCTGGCTCCCCAGTGCAGCACGCGTTCCCTGGCTCCCCAGTGCAGCATGTGTTCCCTGGCTCTCTGGTTCAGCACAGGTTCCCTGGCTCCCCAGTGCAGCACACATCCCCTGGCTCCCCAGTGCAGTACAGGTTCTCTGGCTCCCCAGTGCAGTACAGGTCCCCTGGCTCCCCAGTGCAGCATGGGTCCCTTGGCTCCCCAGTGCAGCACGCGTCCCCTGGCCCTCCAGAGCCCAGTGGTGGAGTCGAGCATATCTGCTTTTACAGATAATGGCAGCTTTAAGCAGAGATGACAAATACTGCTTCAATCATACAGAGAAAAGTCAGAACCTCAGAACTTGAATAAACAGTTCAGTGCCCAAGAGGGCTACTTATTTGCAGGGTAACACAAGTGTCACGCCAGAAATGCCAAGAACTCTGAGCACCCTGCTTTTAGGCATGATTCATGCATTTCTCCCAGCTTCACTTCCTGATATCTTACTAGCCCTTTTTTTACTGCTTTATTATTCCTGGTTATAAAACCAGGTAAAAGTGGTAAATCAGAAATAAAAGAAAAATTAAGTCTCAAATTTGTTTTTAAAAGGTAAATTAAATACCAACATGACCGTTTGTCACACTAATTGTTAGTGATATTAAAACTGTACCATTTTTCACAAGAACATTCTCCATTCTTTCATGTTACGCCACAGATACCTGGTAAAAATATTTGCTAAGTCCTGATGTCTAATTAAAACAATCTTTAATAAGCTTTTTTTTTTTTCCACATTTCTTGCTAGGCCGAGTATAATTTGCTCTAGCTCATTTAAGCACAACTCAGTGGAAAGCAGGAGCAAAGACTCTGCAGTGAAAGGATGCAGTACACCTGCTCTGTTCTGCCCGGACTCAGAGTGATGCTCATTCATTTGCTCTTTAAAAAGCATGAAGATTTAGAGAAAAATAAACCGGCATAAGCATTTGCTGAATTAGAAGGTAGTAACATTTTAAAGATTTTTTTTTTCCTAGGTGTGGTCATTTTCTGAGTGGCCATTTCACAAAAGTAAATAAATTAGGGGTTTAACACCAGCACCATTTGAGGTTTTACTGCGCAGTCACCTTATGCTCTACACCCAGAGGATCACACAGGTACGTAATTATGGGGTTTGCATACACCAGGCACAACATTTGTTTCATGTGAGCTACACTAAGATTTCCTAACTTTCCCACTCAGGAAAACAATCTTTACAGTTCTGTGCAACTTCACCTCAGCCATTACCTTCATCACAAGCTGGTGACTGATCATCAACACCCGGAGTACCCCAGGGGATGATGCAGCACCGCCTGCCCGACCCCTCCCCCCCCCCCAAATCTCTCCATGCTCCCGCTCTGTAGTTAGATATGTGCTAATTCTCACAGTCAAATTCTGTCACAAAGGTAATCAAACTGACTGGAGAAAGTCTAGGAGGACAGAAAAGGAGACTGAGGGGTGACCTCATTGCTCTCTGCAGCTTCCTGAGGAGAAGTGGAGAGGGAGGTGCTGAGCTCTTCTCCCTGGGATCCAGTGATAGGACACACGAGAATGGTTCAAAGCTGCACCAGGGGAGGTTTAGACTGGACATGAGGAAACACTCCTTTAGTGAGAGGGTGGCCAGACACCGGAACAGGCTTCTTAGAGAAGGTGGTCGATGCCCCAAGCCTGTCAGTGCTTAAGAGGCATTTGGACAATGCCCTTAATGACATGCTTTAACTTTTGTTCAACCCTGAAGTGGTCAGGCAGTTGGATTAGATGATCATTATGGGTCCCTTCCAACTTAAATAGTCTATTCTATTCCATTTGAAAAAACCAAGGCATCAAACCCAATGTCACCAAAACAAGGTAACCAGTGAGCTAACGCTGAGATCAGGACTGCTTGCTTCATAGCTATTGCAATGGGAAATCAGAAAGGCAGAAGATCTGCATATCCCTCACATTGCAACTTTGAGTTCACTGGAAGTTAAGTTGTAAGAACAAGCAGGGAACTCTCAGGCATAATAAGTATAGTTAAAAGCTGCATTTTTTTGAGGAATCTTTACCGATCATTCAGTTCTCAGATGTCCTAAAAACCAAAAAATAAGGTCAGCTAGAGTAGACAGGTGACATTACTTTCCTGAAAGCTAACACCACACTTCAACTTTCAGCAACAATCACAGTGAAAGAACATACTATTAATAAACTTCCTAACATAATGCTAATACTATTTCAAGTACAGAATGGGTTCAAACAGTATTAAATGAAAAGTGCAGATCACTTAATTTTGAGAAGTCATCCATTTGGGGCTGTTTCTCACAGGATCTGAAGGCTGATAAATATAATAATTTTGGAAAAAAATTGCCTCCTGGTAACCAGTCAAAAGGTTTCCTACATTGTAATTTATACTTGCTAAATACAAGTATACAGACAAGCACCTGGGCCCCATATCCACTTTAAATACATATTAAATTGAAGTTTTGTTTAAATAAATTGGTATATTAATGATTAAGGCCAGAACACACTTACTAGAATAGTCACATTTCTGAATATGAAAGCTCTTGTAGAAAACCTCTAACCTACTTGTTTGTCAATTAGTCAGGAGCTATAATCAACATTTGTAATTCTTCTTCAGAAAAATTTATGTTTCACAAGACCCTGGCCACCTCCATTTCCTAGTCATCAAGTTCATCTACCCAGCACCAGATCACTGACTGCAAGGTTCGGTCTGCCACGATTTTGACAGAAAGTTTCTTTTAGTTGGCAACCATGCATCAGAAGGTAGTTCCACTGTTTATGGGTTCTCCAGCACCGTTACTACAATCTGATTAGCATCCTCCTGTAGTGAACAACACAGGATATTTCACTGCCTTCGGATGCTTACACAGAATTCCAATTCCTACGCACAGGCAGAGCTAAGGTTCTGATTCAGTCAGGTGCTGCAGTGTGCTCCTAAATCTGACATGGGGATTTTAGCAGCTTCAGAGTGCTTCAGTTGGCACTAACAGATCTCCTGAATCAAAGCCTTTGACACTGGCGTGACAGAGGGAGGATAATTACAGGAATGACAGACATGTGCAACCACAGAGCTGTGAGAGTTATTAGAAGCCAAACGTCTCTCAGGGACATAAGTAACAGGCTTAACACATCAGTAATCCCCTGGCCATCTTCCTGACCATGTTCACTTGTCCAGGGTAGCGTCTTGTGAAATGGATTTGGATTGACCAAGCAGGGAAGCCTGCCTTACTAAAGGACACTGTTGATTCATCAGCCAAGTAATGAATTAAGTGACTGCAGGAGAATTCTCATATTTATAAACAATGAAAATGGATTGTTATTAATAATACTAATAGCACAAAAATCTATTGAGTCTTTCCTGTTTAGAATAGCTTGCTTCCTCAATATAAGGAAGGAAAGAGCCCTACTTCACCATGTCAATCACAAACCATAATTTATTACACGCCTGTTTGATTTTCCAAGTTAGTACAATTACATGCTGTTGCTTCTAAATACAATTTAAGTAAAGGCAGGTATCAAAAAAATCCCCACACATTCTGATTCATTGGTATGCCATGCAGTCAAAGACTTGTAGAAGCTGTTAATGATACATGAATTATGTATGCTACAGCTCAATATAACATTTGGTGTGATTTAAACAGCATGAACTTTTAGTGAAAGTCATTTTGATTCTGTGATGTATTACACTTCGAAAACCCTTAGCAGGAGGTGGGAATTGAATGATGTTCTCTGAAAGCTTTTATTTGTTAAGCATACACAATGCAGCTGCAACTAGATCCTAAATAATGGCAAGGAGTGAAATGAAAGATCTGATATAGAATCAGGTTGCTGCACAACTCGATTCTGAGAGTGTCAGAGAGGGAATGGGAAGTAGCAGAGGAAAACAGACAAGAATCAACCATTCCCCTTCCCTTCTGTAGCAGCTGGACTTCAAGCTACTGTAGTAACATTTCTCATTTTAAACGTCACCGTTCAACTGATCATTTCACTCTGCAACACCCAACAGTTGGCTCTCAGTCCTGTGATTAGGCTGCCATTTCAATAACAAAGCTATGAATCACTAGCAGAAAGAGCCATCCAGTTGCTTAGGAAGGGTGAAAAAGGAATTTGCATAAGTATGAAACTCATATTTAAAAGTTGAATGCAAGAAGGGGAAGAAAGATTAAAAGACAGGTGGATACTGTGACACTTATTTTCTCTTTGAGATGCCCAAATTGTTTGGAAAGAATTTAAATACATCTGAATGTGACAGCACCAATTTTTGGTGCCCAAGGAGAACCTTAAGCAATGACCCATTTCCTACTTCATACGTATCTACAGCAATCCTTCAGAGGAAAGTATTATTAAGATTTTCAAAATTTGTCCATGGACAAAGATGATGTTTTACTAGTTCTGTTATTGGAAGATGTGGGTTTATTACTGTGGTATTATAAAGAAGCCTTTTCAGTGCACAACTGTTTGTAACTACAGCAATATTTTGGGTTTTTTTTCAAGAGCATTTAGCACTGACCTATCACTTATTAAAGAGAAACCTGCTATCGACATGGTAGTAGGTACAGGAACAGCCCAACAAACCATACTTCTGAAAACCTTGTCTTGAAACCAGCAGGCAATGACAGAAAACAAGTATTGCCCCTGTTTTATGGATTGAAATAGAGGTGGTCTCCCTCAACACCATTTTAAAAACTTGCAATCTAGCAGAGAAAATAATGGAGATCTCCGATACACCAGTCCAATGCTTTGACAAATAAGCTACCCCACCGTACAAAAGCTTAAATTTACTCATAAAATAAGATCATCACATGGAGTGTTTTTGACCGAATCAATCCCTTCTCCTGAAGTTTGAGACAGAAGCATAAATGTTACGATATTCTTGCCAGATATTTATAAACTGCCACAAAGCATGATGCCAAAGACTATCAGTTATCTTTTCACACCAGCCCCTAGCAAGGGCAGCCTCTTTTAATCCTGAAGACAAGCTAGGCAGGGAACTACTGAAGTTTTTGTGTGAGGGGTAACATTGCTTCAGCATAATTTACCGGGAGTTGGCCACTGAATAGTCTGACATAAATAATACCTACAATTATCTGTCTACTAGAAATATTATTATAGTCCTAAAAGACAGAAGGGCACAGAACCTTTACTCAAGAAAATGAAATGAAAAAACAATTCAAGTCTAAGCTTCCCAGACCTAGAACTGTTTGAGATACTCTCTGGAAAGGACAGCTCTCTAACGCTTTAGATAGACACTTCAGAAAATCTTCCACAATTTTTGCCCACTAAAGGATTAAAATGTGCATACAGTTACTGCCTCTACACACAGAAAGAATTTCTAATTATAGGGAAGGCTTATAAAATCAAATCAATGTGAGTACAAGCAGACGTCAAAAAGAATCAGAGTAGTTGCTCGTACTGTTCAAAGAAAATAGAAATTCACTTAAGTGTGCTGACTCTTACAACAGTTGGTAAAGGGTTTGGGGTTTGTTTGGTGCAAGTACTTGGGGAATATTTGCAAAAAGTGGTGTTTTCAGCAAAGGCATGATGACACTTGGTCTAGAGGCAGATCATCAACAAAATTATTTCCTATAGTAGAGGTTCTGCTTTGCCACAATATCATTATCACAAAACATGGTTTATCAGGTACAAAGCTCATACTTCTCTTGCATGCTTACAGAATGCAAGAAAAACAACTCACTTCAGAAGAATTTTCAAGATTTCAAAAATATTCTTGTTCTGTATCCCCTGTGACACTGTTTAGAGACTCTGAATTGAGGAAGCTCCTTCTGTTTCAATGAGGCACTTTTAAACAGAACTCATTCAAAGAAAATCAAAATTGACATTGCTGATATTTTTGTCCTCTTTGGAAGAAAAACAATTGAATAGTAATCCTCAGCTGCAGTAGATCATTACAGACTAGCACACTCTACCTTCTACCCTGAAAGAATTGTTAAATTAATATATTTTTATTCTGATCTTGGAGAAACATGAAGTAATAAAAATTTCAGAGAACACAAAGATGATAGTAATACAATTGATTAGCAACAGCATTACACGGCTTTCCAGAGTGGTTCACAGAGTAGATGCAATGTACACATTTATAACTTGCAGTCGTCTTGTATTACAACTGAACCTTGTTCACGTTGGCCAGAATTTTTCAAAAATCCACCCAAGTTTATATTCAAAAACCTGAATTTAGGCAGGCAGATATATGTCTCTAGAGATATGTAATGACTGTAAGTTATTCAGGATAGCCCATGAGAATTAGCATGTTGAGTTAGAGTCTCATTATCCTGAAAAACAGCCCCTATATTGAATTTTACAGATCCTGTTGTTTACCGTTGTTCTCTTCTATCAAAACTAAAACAAGGTGGCAAATGCAAATATAATAAGTGTTCTTACATTCTAGCTACTAAATTAGTATAATCTTTGATTTGAAAAATGCAGAATTCTGTGTTTGGGAACTCAAAGGAAAAAGAAAACTGGATATAGATCAGCCTGGGGCCAAAGAAAAGAGATACAATAATGCACACATGTAGACTGAGATTAGACTGTTAGAGGGAGAAATGCTGTAGAAATACAGTACATCTTACAGGCAAAATGCTAGACAGTACATGAGTGAAGCAGACCTCACTTAAACCAATAGAGAAAAGGTGTTGTTATGTAAAACAGTGTCTATTTATGTGCATTATTTCACCCTCTCTCTTCATTATGATCCTGCAGTAAATTAAATATTTGGTTTTTTTAAAAGGTGTCCTAATACACAAAGCATTCTGTCCGTGTTTGCAGTCTTTCAGGAAAGACAGCAGAGCAGAGGGCAAAGATAGCTGTACAGGGCAAGAGAAGGCAGCGGGAAGACATGGTGGTCCATCCACTCTCTACAAGATGCAAATTCCAAACCTGTGCTTGAGGAAAGCAACAGTCCAGTTCTGTTACCCTAAAACCAGGATGAAAATGTTCTTCACCCTTGAAACTGCATTGCTTGATGTACAAATTCTTGTGACTATAGTTGCCAATACCAGGGCCATGCTTCAGACTACTTGGTCGAATGTTACCACCACAGAATTCACCCAGACAACTGCAGTGCCAGCATTAAGATTCAGTCAATTATTCAAGTTCTTTCTGCCCAGTATGCCAATTGGACTGAATTAGAAATGACTTTTGTTGAAGTGTTGATGCTGTTGGTTCCCTTCAGACTAGGATGGTGTTTGTCAAGGTATCCAACACACAGACAAACTCACAAGAGAGACTAACATTGCGTACGGCAGCATTTCCCATTGGGCTGTATAAAAGGATGGATTTCTTCTTTGTTTTGCTAAGTCATTGTGTTCTAAACCAAACATGCTCAGTAACACAACTTGAGATGCAGTAGAGGAAGGTGCCAAACTTGCTAAAAGTACATACGTCCTATCTGCAGCAGCATACAAATATAACTGCTGCCATGTTATGTTGTTTACACGACAGCAGTCACAACTAGGGGAAAAAAAGATAAAATTATTTTATTGACTTTTTCTTATAATAAGACCTTTTTTGCAAAACCACTTCAGAAGAAGAAAAAGAAAAGGAATGACATTTCCACTTGTTTGTTAAAAGCTAAGATTTGGAGTTTTGACATGTTTCCTCCTTCTCTGCCTCAGCGCAATAAAAATTCTGCAGAAACTGTTTCTTTCACGTCCTCCTTCCCGTTCTCCTCCTTCTGCCTCACCTTTTCCATTTTCAAAGCTTTGCCAACTTCAATAAGTTAGTGGCAGAAGGTGGCATTTCATTTTTCTTTTGTCTCTAACTTTTCTAAAGCTGGAGAAGTTTTGCAAAGTACGTAAGAGCAAGGCAAAAAGCTTGTCTAAATACTTTTTTTTTCATGCTTTGAAATTCTCTGTTTGTTTCTTACTTTTCTAAACCTAAAGTTGAAAGATACCTGTTAACCCAGAAACGCACATGTTGAGCATCTGGTAGAAGAGAAACATGATGAAACCAGCAGCGGTAGTTTGGTACTTTTACTAGAGTACAAAACCAGGAAAAAACCTCATCCAGAGAAGATCATGAAAAGGAATTTCTTTTTCTCTCATCCTGTAACCAGAGGTGCAAATTAATATTACCAATGTTGTTTCAGAGGGACTGTTGATGTATCGACAACAACCTGGAAGAATTCCTAAATGTGAGAAAGTATCTGAAATTAGGCAAGATACAAGTTTTTAGAAGAAAACAGACAAGGTTTTTCTAAGGGTGATTTCAACTCCTCCAAACATGTTTATCTGTTTTGGGAGAAGATAAATCAACTTTTAAACATGACCCTCTTCTTGCTGTGAACTAAGACTAAAACCCTAAGTTTAGATTGCTAAAGTTACACAGGGTAAATCCTATACTGCGTGACAAAATGAAGAGAATGCAATATGGAAGCTGTCTTCCTGCCACTGACAGCTTAAGTATTACCCCTGGAAAAAAAGAGCAAAATGAATTGAGTTTGCCTACAGCCCTGTTCTGCATTTCACTACTGGCTGTTAATGGAAGGACAACGCTTTCAAATAGTAGTTCCACACCGGGAGATCACCTCAATGGAAAGGAAGTGTGGGAAGTTTTTCTTCCTAGGCTTCAGAAAAAAAGACCTCTAAAAAAATAAGTGTATTGGATATATTGGAAATATAAAGACAGCTGAAAAAGACTGCAAGGACAAAGTGTTTGCTCTTCCTTTTCCTCTCTTAACACTCT
>NW_009258754.1:6465759-6467461 GCF_000687185.1 Egretta garzetta
CACTTTGTCGTCACAGCAGAACAGAAAATGAAATAAACTCTGTAAGCCTTTAAACACATCTGGTTATTTTTAATTTTTGAAAAAGAATAATCATCAGAATTAAATCCATGATTTTACATGCTGTGGAAAAAATCTTACTCTTTCTGTCGCTCTGCCCCCCTGGGAGGGCTACAAGCTCACAGCAGCCAGTTCTCCAGCTTGGGAGCAACA
This sequence comes from Egretta garzetta, assembly GCF_000687185.1. Taxonomy (NCBI): domain Eukaryota; kingdom Metazoa; phylum Chordata; class Aves; order Pelecaniformes; family Ardeidae; genus Egretta; species Egretta garzetta. The sequence goes on from NW_009258754.1 coordinate 6,465,970, forward strand.
AGAAAATACACTCAAAACAGGCATTCCCTTCCAGGTGACTGGAGCCACCCTTAAAATGTTGACCCAGAGCTACCAAACAGAACAGCAGGTCACAGGGAAAAAAAACAATGATTGAAAGCTGTAGGAGCAAAGCTAACAAGTCTACAGATGAAAACTGCTCACATGCTGTGCCTGGGGCTGAATTATATGGAGAAAAAAGGCTGTAAAGTGCCTGGAAAGCAAGGGAAAAAAATAAAAAGGCAGCTCCTCATCCAATCCTAATATGTCTTCTGCAAAGATATCTCAAAGCTTCTTATATGACCTGCTCTCATGAAAAAAAAGAACAAGCTCAAAACCCCACCTGCTGTAATGCTGCAGTTAATCTGATGAAACTTAAAAAACTGCACCAAATAAAGACAAGTATATCAATAAATGGAGTAATGAGAGGGCAGGCAGGGGAACACAAGCAGGTGTCTCCCTTGACGCAGCCTGGCCTCAAATGCCAGGGCAGGCTGAGCCCCCACGCCAGCGTCACCACAGGCGATGCACACACCCTGGGTCAGTGCCGCCCCAGCTCGACCAGGACCCCAGCACAAAGCAGTGGGTAACCAGCCTCAATGGCAAAGCTTATACACAGTTGGGTCACACAGTTTTATGTTACTGAGTGCTATAGAGCTCACAGTGACCTCATGCTGAACCTTCCCTTGGGGCTTCAAGAGAGTATTGCTTCCTACGGCATTTTAAGCTCTCGTCTAATAACCCATCTGGAAAATCCCAACCTTTTCCCACCCCCTTTCTTGGTATTTACATGGAAAGGCAGGCAACATTACAGGAAAACTAAACGCACACCAGAGTATGATGCTGTGAGAAAGAATTAGGATTCTTCCATATAACATCAAGGAATGTAATATGCTGCAGATGCTCTCAGAAACAAAGTTATGTATACTGGAATGGTGCAAAGAACTCTATCAGATACCCACAGCTAGATGCAGAATTGTACAGTCATGGCAAGGGAGTGTTTCTCTTCCCCCAAAGCCTCACGCCTGAATAATATCAGCTCTGTGCTGTAACCAGACTGACTCCCACCCACCACCAGTGCCTCTTCAGTGAGGGCAAGGCTTCAATATGAAATGTGTTTTGAAAAACGTTACGGGTCTCTCAGAGAAAAGGGTTTTGTGTCTGTTATAGGGACAGCACTAACTGGTGCCCCATAAAGGTGGGAAGAACTCGTATACTGTTCTAGAGACAAAGAGTTGCTTCCCACTGAACGCTTGAAAAAAACCAAATCAAAACCAAGCTCACCCCTGTTATATATGTCCGTCTGATTCGTGTTAATATGGAACAGTGCTAGGGCCGCATGATCATAGAATCATAGAATGTTTTGGGTTGGAAGGGACCCCTAGAGGTCATCTAGTCCAACCCCCCTGCAGGAGCAGGGACACCGCTAACTAGATCAGGTTGCTCAGAGCCCCATCCAACCTGGCCTTGAATGTTTCCAGGGATGGGGCCTCCA
>NW_009258754.1:6468271-6502597 GCF_000687185.1 Egretta garzetta
AGCCCCAGCCACCTCCTCACGGGGGCTGGCCATGTCCCCTGCCGGGCACTTCAGCATAACCGGTTACTGACCAAACCAAGAGGAGTTTAAGACACGCCTATTGCTGGGGGATATATGAACCAGAAACAAGAACTGTATGGTGTGCATCTTGGTAGAGCAGAGGCTCCCGGTGCACCCAGCGCTGTTTGCTTGCCTTTATTCATTTAATAAATTGTTAATTTTGATTGAAACCCTATTTGGGACTCTGTCATTTATCACACCCCCCTGTGAAAAGCCTGGCAGCGCTGCACCCACCTACCTCCTCCCATCCCGCAGGTCATGCTCCCTGGGAAGAGAGCACAGAGCTGTCCCAGGGACCCCGCAGGCCCCAGGGACCCCTCCTACCCCACTGCAGATCATAGCCAGCCAGGAGTAACAGATTTCTGTGTCCACAAATACAAGTGTGCAACTTTGCCCCTGGTCTTTTAGCAGACGGCCAATTTGTAGTTCTCCCAAAGCAGATATCCTTGTCCCAAAATACCAGAAAAGTGCCAGGCTGCACAAAGAGTCTCTCGTTTATTTTTTTCTTTACTATACTCACTCTTCTATACACAATTGCTGCACAGCTGAAAAAAGCTCATGTGAGGGAGGAAAGGGAAGGGCATTATGGTATGCCGTAGCAATTAAAAGCTACCAGTAGAGTTGACCTCTTTCCTGCTGTGACACACATGCAGAGCATGGTCCGTTTTTTTTTTGGAAAGCAAGAAAGCAGCCTCCATTGGTAACAACTACCTGTTTTTAATGTCAGAAATTTTGCAACCCACAGTTGCTAAATAAAGGCTTCTTTATTTACTCTTTAGTCCTATCAAAAGATGCCAGACCTAGGGCTTGCTAGTTAGGAGGAAAAGAGAGCAACTGTAAAAATCCAAGAAAAGTTTTGTTTTGTTTTCATCTAAACAGGCATAATAAATCCAAGTCTCAGATGATGCTTCTCAATTAATCTTGAAGTAAATGCTCAAGAAATACAGGAACAAACTGCCTTTAGCGAAAGCTAGTTATAACAAGCAAGGGAAACAGCAAGCCTCTCCACACTGCCCTCCTGCCACTAACGCACCTTAAATCCTTACCCGCAGCAACCCCTGCTATTTTCAGCACAGCTTGCCATTTGCAGCGAACTGCATGGTAGTTCCATGATGAGCCCACATGGCTAGGAGGATGAGACCAGCAAACCTGATCCTTTCCCAAGAAAGTGGGATGATATCCCTGAAACCACTACCAGGGGTGAACGCAGCAACTGCCTGCAAAAATAGCTGGTCTGAATAAAATTTGTTTGTGAGGGCTACACTGGCTTCCTTCTTATAGGGAATACCTTATTTACAGCCTCATTTTTATTACCTGTTTAAAGTATGAACATAATAAAAAGACTATGCAAATTCAGTTCACCAGAAGAAAAAAAGAAGATTGATAATAACTCCCTTGCTCCTGAAATCAGGTATTTTGTATGGATTCGCAGCATATTTTAGCAGGAAGTTGATGCTGGATTAGTTTTGCATTGCAGTAATTCTGGGTGACAGCAAGAATACACACAATGTAGACAACATTCAACCTGGATTCAGGAAACCAGATCTGTATTCCCATCTACCCAAGGCGCAGTACACGGCTTTACATTTTAGGGTTTAATATCGTTACCTCTAAAAGTGCAGACAAATGCATTGCTTTGTAGAAACCTAGCAACAAGTTCTGATGATAAGGGCAATTGCTCTAGTTGAAGTTAGTTATGTTAATCAGGAAATTTGGGAAAGAAACATGGCTGCTATCAGTGGAAGATGGAGGCTTGTCAGGATCTACGGAACAGGTCCTTAGCACACAGCAGGAGACTCGGCCGTGGGACACAAGGGATTCACTGGAGCTGCGAAGAGTGGGGAGCAATGAGAGAAAGGACTTTCTCGTGGTTCAAGCAGACACCCTCATCCCAGAGAGCACCAATTATTATTGCCACTTTGTACGAGTTCCTACAGACCAAATGCATCATTTTAACCAAATTTCCCACAGGGGCCACTAATCACATTGCTCATTTTTGGGCATTTTCAGACCCTGGGGTCTGAAATGCAGGAGCCCTATGTGCTTACAGCTGCAGCTGGGGTGACTAGACTGCAGGCTGTCAGCATCTGAATTGCTACATGATCTGGACTCCTGGGAGAAGACAGGGCAGTGTCACATCAAATTAGGCAGACAGAAACAAGCTGCCTTTTTTTTTTGGCTTAGTCTGAGTCTCATCTCTTCATCTGGAGGATGAGAATACCCACCATCCTGTCACCTAACGAACAAGCTGAGGATCAATTAGCATTTGTGAAACAGTCATCTCAAAATTATGAGTAACACAGAAAAGCCCATAAGGAAATCAATACTTCTCTACTCAGAACAAGGTGTGAATAGCATGCAATAAATAAAGCATAGTACCAGATATCTCACAGAGAGGCTTAAATGAAGCGAGACAGGCAGTCCTCTGGATAGGAGTAACATTTACTGGCAGAAGAGGCAACCAGATGAAGGTAGGAAGCAACTTCCACTCTTGCAAGTATTGCCCTTTGCACCCTTGATAATGTTCATTTGTGGATGCGATGTTGCCTACAAAACCTGTAAAGCAGGCGGCTGATCTGATTGCCGTTGTGTCCCACCCCAGACAGGGCCTGAGTAAATGTCACCAGCGCTGGTGTGTCAGCTTCTGTCAGGGCCTCACTACTAAGGACCAAAGGCTATGGAAAGCAATACATTCCAGCTGCTTAAGAGCAGCTGGCAAAAAAGTCTTAGTTTAAAGGTAACAAAAGGATGTGGTCAGTAAGAGAAGGGACCACAGCTTCTGAAGGAACATCAGCAGCCTTCAGGGACACCTGCTCTGTAGTCAGGAGTCGCCTTGCAGTCAGAGGAAATGGAGGAATGAAAAACTAGAGTCCCACAAGACTGATGGCATGGACGCAGGGCCTGAGACAGAGCAAAGCAATTACAGCACCAGCTTTTTGCTTATGTCCTCCTCCCTGTTGAATTCAAAGCCAGAAGCATATATGCAAATTTGAAGTTCAAGCCTGATGAAAGTTTACTTCCATAGAGAATTTATTTTTCAGTCTACAAGCACACCCAGGCGCAACTTGATCCACTAAAGATCTGTGTGTGCTGTGCTGGCAATAACTGCATTTTGGTAAGATTTATGTGCTTCTAGCACTGGTTTCATTGGAGAGCATTGGCCAAAATGTTCCAGGAATTACAGTGTGAAGTCCAGGCTCACAGAACCTACTGGTTTTGCCAGGGCCAGAACACAATTCCAAGCCCACAACTATGAGGAGACATGGTTCAGCCAGAGAGTATCGTGGCAATAGTAACTTACTTCTGCAGATGAATGCACTTCCCTGAGGAGATGCTCAGAGCCTGCAAGTATTTCATTTACAATAATCTTAGGAAAGAAGCAGAAGCATAGGAATGGAGCAGCAAAGACAACCCCAGTTACCTCACTGCACAAGAACTCTCATGTTACTGTTGCTGGTTTCCATTCAGACTCAAAAACTGCATTTCATGTTTGCTTAAACCAGAATTGTTAGCTATAGCTAGGTCACACGGTAATCATGTTAAACAAGTCTTGATTTGTTGTACCTTTGGGCTTAGCCTTTCCTGCAACCCAAGCCTAAAAATTCAGCCTCCCCAAATTCACGTGTCTTGTGTTAGCTTGAGTCTATGTAAAAATCCATATGGATTCCACTAATTAAAAGCATATGCTACGTGGGCATGCACAAAGCTAATTATGACATAGAACACATTCCAAAGCATGAAGCTTTAGAACAATCTTCATGGGGTCTGCCTTAAGAATTTTTTACCTCAAAAAATAGGTTTTTAATATTTCTGGTATGGAACATGACTAATGTGTGTGCATCCCAGGCAAACTTGTACTGCGATTTAAAAGAGCAGTTACACACAGAGTTAAGCTCAGCTTTGGCTGTCAATGACAAATCACTGAAGTCACCCTCACAACACTAAACAAACACAAGAGGTTTAGAAAAGACTTTGCTTTAGCCAACAGATGAGTTTTTGACATCTGTTCAGAACTAGGGTGTCAATGACCAGAAGAACAGAGAATTTTATTCAATGTATGGAGATGCCTTAAAAACCCAAATTCATCACTTCCAGCATATGCCAATACTGGGTAACAAAGAAACACAATTAGCCCCTACCAACATCGGGAGAACTGAACAGAGTACGTTGAGCATGAGAAAGGAACCCCCAAAGTACTGTATTTCATATACTTCCCAGGCTCTCAGCACAGTATCTGGGCATTTCACAGCCATGTTCTCACAGCATAAGTAGAAAATGGCGTTTCATGTTTTACAGGTGAAGCAGAAAGACAGTTACATCTGCAGAGAGATAAAGTACTTCATCTTTTAGAATCAGCTGCGGTATACTTCAGAGGTCTGTCTAACTTTGCGGTATGTACCTTCACTACATTAAAAGTGCACCATTCCTCTGCACAAAGCTAGCAGTCGCCAAGTCCGAGGAGTCACTAACTTCTCATACAACTCTTAGAAACACTCTGGCTATTCAGAAGATGAATGGCTGCACAGCCATTGGGTTCTTACACAAGCTGGTATTATCTTCAGGGATGCTGATTTATGAGGAACGAAATAATTACATTTTGATTTAAATCCTGGAGTACTTCAGGTATTGCAGTTCAAGCAAAGCATTTTGGCACATCACAGAGCTCGCACCATAGTATGGATTTGTGTGTGTTTGAGAATCAATTATCATTAATATAACAACAAGTGCCAAGTGCTGTTCAAGCATATTTAACTCTAAAGTTCTGTTGGGGATGTTATAAAGCAACTCATCTTCAGAAAAACAAATCCTGTAACTCCTGCAATTACTTTCCAGTATTTCTGATTTAGTGGCTTTTTGTTGTTGTGGGCTTTTGTGGGGTTTTTAGTTTGTTTGTTTTTTAAAGGGAAAAAACACACAGCCTTGCCAAAAGAAAAAAAAACAGAAATGAAAGGATGACAATATAAAACATTAGAGTATCAAATCTGATAATCTGGCTATTCTTTTCAAAGGAATTTCAGCAAATGGCATGATGAATTTTCAGCAAAGTTCTGTAAAAGTGTATCTCTTGCCCTTTAACATTTAAAAAATCTCTGACCTTTGGCTTTATGCTGTTCCCACAGAGATTCAGGCAAAGGGAAGCACTACTCCCCCTTCTGGGAGTGCATATTCTGGTAGAGGGTGTCTGTTGGTTATGATACCATACCAAGGCTTGCAGGACCTGCGTTCACCTCTCCACTTTGCTAGAACCCCTAGATGACAAGTTTTTAAACTCTATTTCAGACTACAGACTTAAGAGCCTAAGGAAAAGAAAGCAATATGCATCTGGCTTAAGTGATCTAATTAGAACTATAGCAATGTCAGCAAATATGTAGTAAAGCTCTAGTAGTTTCCTTATTCAGCCTGTCTCTACAGCTTCATATCAAGTTTGCTTATCTCACAAGTAATAAGCTCCGTTTTCTAAAAGTAAACTCCACTTAACATTTGAAAACAAGCCAGATGCATTTTGGTGCCTGAATAAACGATTCTGACCAAGCCACATGGTGATCGACGCCAGATCAATTTCCTTAATGCTGGACTGCTACAGCACAAGACCAATTTATATCAAAATGCTAGTTTTCCTGATACAATTAAATTACTTTGTGCCGCTTTGATAATTCAAATTAGTCCAAAATAAAGCAGGTGTGGCCAAAATTAAAAGGAGCACTTTGGAGACCCTAATCCCAACCTGACTCTGTTAGTCAAACCCTAATTTATTTACAAATAACTCTGTGTGTCACAGGTAAGAGGTCCACAAATTCAAGAATGAGCTGCAAAAGCCAGTTTGCTTCCTTGCAGCTAAGTGGAATCTGCAGTGCCAACAAACACTACACATGCGGTCATCACTAAGTAGTATTTCTTACCATACAACAGGGACCAAACTCTTCTTACATTCATGACTATAAATCCAAGGAGTGCTGCTTCTGTGACTGTATTACATTGCTCGGAGAGCAGGGCAGAGTATCTGGAGCAATTCTGTTCTCTGAATTTCTCTTGTCTACACCTAGCATGTGTTTGTACATCTTGAGAATGACAGCATCTGAGGAGGGTTCCAGCTTCTGCTACTAGCTATTTAACCCAGTTTCATTGTCATTTTAGGAGATCAGAGCAGCATCAGGAACCCAGAGTTGATCAATTAACTTGATCCTCCCCCCTTCAATTTTAAGCTAGAAGTATTTCCTGACACACCCTGCGTCTTTGTTTTAATTAAAAATGTGTATTCCTCTGTTGGTTCTAACCTTTATTTCTTTTCATGTCAGCCCTGCAGGAGAGAGAAAGTAAATGAACATCTGTGAATGTGCCTCCTTGCTGCTGCTGCTACAAGTGATGCCAATTCTTCCCTTCTTACCACTCAGCTAAGTGCCCAGCTGGCTCTCCTGCTCCAAGAGCATTTCACAAGCTGTTTGACAGAGAGGTCGTAATGTGCAGTCTGAATTTATGCAGTCTCTGTCCTGAAGGAAATTAAGGATTCCAAACTGAGAGAAGTCCTGCTTATCTCAAGGTGCTGTTCTGGCAGCACAAAAACACGCCCTAGGTGATATCTACTGCTTCAAATTGCCTCTAAAAGTTATAGGCATCTAAAAATAGCCAACTACCTAATCCCTGTGATGTTAACAATCCCCATCAGAAAAGAGTTTCTGAGCAATAGCTGTGCTCTAATGGCTTTTTTCCTGCCTCCCACTTCTAGTATGCCTGACATATGAGTCAGAAAGCTCTCCCCTTCCATCTTATCACGAATACAAGTACTGCAATTAATGCTTGACTGTCATATGTACTTACAGGTCATACTGGATTACAAGCTAGGTTACCGGAGATCCAATTCCCTTTATTGCTACTGCCAAATGAGAAAGCAGTCAGGCTCCAAGCTTCTTAAATACCATTTGTCCTCCATGTAAAAACACAACTGTCCTAAAGAGGAAGACATCTGTGTAGATGTATCTAAGAACCCCTTTAACAATCACCGACAAGGCACGGTTCTATACCATAGTTCTACCTAGAGCCCCACAAAGGCAGCCATTAAGCATGTCACAGGAGTCCTTTACTCTTCCAGTGTCTTGGTGCAGAAGAAGGGATACTCATATGAAACAATTTAGAAATTCAAAATGGCAACTTCAAGTCAGTCTTCCGCAGAAAGGACCTATTGTGGGACATGGGATTACAGAATGTGGGAGAATAAGTTTATGGCACCCCCGCATAAGCTGTTCTACTGTTTAAAGCTCAGCTAGTGGTTTGACTGGAGCAACCTTCAGATCTATTCTCTGCCTAGAATTACTTGCCATGCAGCAAGCATCCATTACAAGTGCTAGGAATATCTTCTGTTGGGTCACACCTGAAGCTGTAAGATGAAGTACTCTATTCTGCTTGTATTGTAGCTTCTCTTTGCTATACCATACCTCATTGCAAATTCCCTGAAAATCTATTGCAGCGTGATATACTTCAGGCCCTTTATAGCACTAGAATGTTAGCTGCAAATGAAAGCCATTCTTTTCTTCTCCTCCCCATCCCCAGCCGCTCTGATCCCAAGAGGGCTAGTCTTCATGCCGCTTGTCTGTAAGTCTCAACAAAAAATAATTCACTGGATGAACTATAATTCCTAGAAGCCTCGAGTGAATCCTAAGGGCAAAGTCTATCGCCAATAAATGACACATCAGGATACCTGTCCCAAAAGGATTAAAAACTGTTCTACAGTTTTAATCACACCTATGTATAAAAGTTACTTTAATTTCCTTTTTCTGCATAACTGATCTTTGCATTTTTTATATTCCATACTAAGGAAGCTTCCAGTGTTTCATTTGCAAAGGTGACATCCACTGCATATCAAATTGAGTGCTGGCTGCTTTTTAGAATACACATGATTATACTCGTATTCCAGGATTTTCTTACTCTCTTTTATTGGCCCCCTCTAATAATATCCTTTCCATACCTGTCCTTGCACTTACCATACTAAGCATCGTTCCTGAATTATTGATGAATCGCTTTCTATTATGAAACCATAGGAAACAGTTGTCTAGAAATGATCAGAATACTGTAAATAAGTATTTTTATACCCAAGAGCCAAGATGTCTTGAGAGTAAAGTTATTACATTAATCAGTTAACACTTGTGAGACAGATTAACAAAAAGTCCATTATATTCAACCTGCCACCACAGCATGTAACACCTATATAACAGAAACATTTGTACTTAGTTTTTAAGATATGATACCTGCACTTTAAGAAGCTTTCAGTTCAGCTTCTATGGCAGCTTCAGCATTCTCCCTCTCCCCACCACTAGAAAAATATGCTCAAAAGAAAGACATAAGTTTAATATCACTGGCAAAATAGGGGTCATATTCTGCAAAACCTGCGCTCAAATGGTGAGAGTAAGACACCACAAGAAGCAACATCATCCATCACCGATGTAGATTAATGTTTTACATTACGCTTCCTTTGCTCTTCTGGGCATTGAGAAAAATGTGCATGTTTCTCTGCTCTGTAAAATTGCTGATAGACTAATTGAGCAAGTTTAATCTAAAAACAAAAGGCCACCTATGATAAATTTGAAAGCAGCATCCCACTCTTACAGTATCTACTTTTACTTAAGAACAAAAATACACAGGCATAATTGATCACTGACAAGCAGATATCTCATAATCATTAATGAGCCATTAAAAGTTGCACTATTTAAAAAAAATCATGTAGGCAAAATTGTCCTATACATGGAGTGTTTCTTTTCAGTTTCTTTTCACATCTGAAGTTCAGTTAAAGATACCCATGTCTGAAAGGTAAAAAAACTCCCAGAAAAGCAGAGCACTACTATTCCCCCTCCAAAAAAAACCCCTCACAACAATTAAACAAATAAATAACTGCCAAAGGTAGGGACAACCGAGTACAAAGACAAAAGACAATAGAACCAGATCATTTTTAATAGTATTGGGAGGAAAACGTTGCCTCTCAAAAGAGTATCTTCACACGTCAACCTAGCCTTTGCATTAACAACCTCTCCAGTGTAAGCTAGAGGCTAAGTACAAGTTGTTGGTAGAAATATTTTGTTCACAATGCCTTAAAATAAAATTCTCCAATTTAAATGAAACAAGCAACAATAGCGTAACAGTCAAAAGTACTTCTAACAGAAGAATGAAACAGTATTACCACCTTAGTATGAAATGCAGGTAAGACTGAGAGGCTTTGAAAAAGTAGATGGGAGCAAACGCAGCCACCTGTGGCAAAAGCCCCACCGCCGAGCTGCATGCCACAGCCTTATCTTGAAAAGCAAAACTGCAGCCATGCACGCTGGGAAATTATTCCCCTCAAACAACAACCCTGGTTTGCCTGTTCCTTGGCAATCTGGTGAAGTCAGGGTATCTAGATCGTGCTTCCCGGTTGGAGAGAAGAGACTACTTTAGCCAAGTCACTGACCAAATCCATTACAGTCATTCCAATAGTTCCCACAAAGCAGCTGCATGTCCATCACCTCCAAGAGCAATGAAGCCTTGAACAGACAGGCAAGTGATTTTTTTTTTCTTGATTTTAAGAGAGGTTTGGCAAAATCATCAGCAGAATTAAATCTGTGTAACTTCCAACTTTATTCCGATAAAAGCCACATCTTAAGGTACACTAAGCCTCAAACTCGTAAAGAGTTGTTTCAATCTTCCGTAGCCATTTACACTTCAAAACTCAAAACTGTTTTGAGAATACTAATCACACTGGTTTCTGCTGCTATTGGCCTTAATAAGCCATTCTTTTTTCTACATATCATAAATCCTGCATTACTGTTGTATAAACTCAGCCTTATCGCAAGCTTCCACTGGTGGATGAACAAACAAATGCAGTGATTCCCGGAAAGCCATTTTACAATAACGCGGGCTTCTCTTGACTGAAACAACTGCAGAATATAAAAAGCAGTGCATCTGGAACCATTACTGCACTAGGTAACCAGGTATCACTCACTAAAATGTTGACACTATTGCAAAAAGATATGCCTGAAAATAAAGTGTCCAAATTCCATTTTAAAACACATAAAACCACTACTGAGGAACAAAAACGAAGTCTGCAGCTCCTTAGGTGCGTGTGCTTTTTTAGGGTTTCTTATCCCTTCAAACAAAATGAGGTGTAATTTCTTCTTTAATTTGATCGATTCTCACACCCTTTGAAGGAAATCTAAACTTAGCAGATGCAATAGCCCTTATGTACGGTTTCTGCTTTATCATATGAATAAAATACTATCAGCTATGTATTTTTCCCACATGCTTAGGTACCTTTCACTGCATGTAGAGAATTAAAGGTTAATGGTAAGAGAGAAAAGAACCTGTCTTTTAACTCACACTAACCTTTAGATACATAGATTAATCCTTATTCTAAAATAATTTTACACTTATTCGTTAGGTAATTTGATATTTGGTCAGAATGGGCATAAAACATGCCTGCTGCTTCATCCTTCATTTACTCTCCATTGGCACCGAGCTGGGCTGCCCTGCCAGGGTAATACTGACTGAGAAAGCAGCCAGCAACTGGGCTGCAAGAGGCCCGTTTTGGAATTGCACCTCTCAGTTTGGCCAATGAAGTTCATATTCCTAACCTCTAGAACTATTTGATGCTTAACTATTCTAGTACGGATTATTCTCAAAAACTTATTTTTAACCTGACATCAGCATTCTTCTGGAGGAAAACACATGACCATTACTTTCTCTTCCTCTGCTTACTGCTGACATTGCCAGAACAAAAGCAAAGCATATCTTACAGTTTGGATATGCCACATCTTAAGTATATGCCACAGGAAGGCCTGGATTCTTCTGCCTTTGTGTTATATTGAGGCCCAGTCCTGCCACTGGACAGGTTGAGGCTGTAACCCTGAACACCACACGAACCACAGTAATCATAATTTCCATGAGAGAACAGCCATCCACACAAATAAGAGCGATTGCAGGGTTTGGGTTTCTATCTGCAAATTTTTTCCTCACTAGTACCAGAGTAAGAATCCACTCTACATATACTTTTACTCTGCTATGCCCATTAAGAAATGAAATGGCCCATGCAGAAGCAAAAAGCTAACTTTGGTGCTATGGCCTACAGCATTCCTGATACCCATGTGGCAACTCTATGCTAAGGGAGATCGAGGTGGTTTTTATTTCAAGCATTCCACCCCATTTAATTGCAGCTGTTAAATACACAGGCTGCTCCAATTAACTTTTCATAAGCAGACTAGTCGCAGGTTATGATTATGCAGCTCTCAGGATTGAGCTGGGAATAGAGGAGATATCTCAGCCATGGTGGGGGTAAGAGGAAACACATTTCAGTGGCTATCTTGACCCATTTGTTTCTGCTGATAGGACAGAAGAAACGCTCCTTTAGAGCCCTCCTGCAATAATGGTATTATTTGTCGGTGTCTCTATCAAACTTTAAAAAAAAAAAAAAAATGCCAAGAAGTATAAAACTAGAGGGGATACCCAATAAATCTAAAGGGAATACAGTGTCCAGAGAGCGTAAGCAGTGTTATAAGGAAGGGTCTTCAGTTTGACTGGAAACACATATCTTGCCATAGAATTTACATTGCCTCATTAGACATAAGGGACAAAGAGGCTTTTATATTTACAAAACCTTTAGTCTGAGTACAGCTCAGGCAGACCTGAGCTGTGCCAGGGCAGATTAGGTCACACTTCCATTAAAAGCTGAAGCCACATTTTCAGATAGTTGCTTGGTTTTTCCTTCAACTTTACAGAAAATGGGTAGGTGAAGGTGCGTTTTCTTTTAAAATGCCAAACCTGAATTGACTTCACAATTCCAAATGCTAATCAATACTTGCATCGATCTTTATCTGATGCGTTTTTAAAAGTGGGAGGAGAAGAACAGTGATTTTCTACCAAGTCTCTACAGCAGCTTAAAAAAAAAAATAGCCATTGAATCCTTTCATAAAGGTCCCAGCAGCAGTTCTAAGTCCCCACCAGCAGGGAAACCTGGCAGCACTCAGGGCAACTGCTTTACATTCAGATACAGGGTCTTGAGTGTTAAGGTCAGCATGATGCACAAGGAGCTTCAGAGATGCAAATCTGCAATTTGTACATTTGAAATAACACTTGCATACACATGATTTGTATGAATAAAGGCAGATTTGCCATACACAGCTGAGTCTAAACATTTTGCTTTTAGTCTGAACGCTTTCCAGAAATAAGGATGAGTAATGCCTAAGATGAGATGCTGGTATTTCAGCTAAATATTGATTACCTATCATAGTGTTATTTCCAACTAATGAGAAGGTCAATTCCCTTTGCAGGAAAGAGGATTTGGAAGCCTGTTTTGTGTCCAAATGATACATGATGCATGATGACAGAACAACGCAGTTGTGGTTTTAGTAATCACAGAAGGGCAAATGTCAGAGTTAAAAATTGGTATATTTGGTCTGGATTTTGAATATAGGAATATTAGAAAATCTAAAACCTATGCTAGTATTTTACAAAGGGACTACCACCCCTAATACTTGCCTTCTGGCAGTCAGAATGAGCTTTTACTTCTCACTGCCCTGCTTACATTAACCTCTCATGTTCTTGAGTATTCTCAAGGATATTAATTTTTACAAATAAAATAAATCAGCAATATTTATTTCTTAGAATAGGTAATGCACTGTCCACACAGCATTCATTCAAGACATATATCCTCGACACATGTGCATTAAAAAAAAAAAAATCCAGTTCATCCAAATCAATTAGTGCGCCCAGCAGCTACACTTAATAGGCAGGATACCTGCAATTACCCACCACACTGTGCCTGAACAGACCTGTGGACAAATATGACCAAGATCCACTCAGGCTCTTATCCAGCCAGAAACCACCACCATCGAAGTCAAGGTATGGCAACCTTTTAATTAGCTCAGACTTATCTTAGACTTATCAAGACACACAGACCCCAGCTTGAGGTTCATTTCCTGGTGATTTACGGGACAAGCAGTATTTCATCCAGCTGAAAAAAACCCCAACCCCATACATAGGATTTGTATCTTCAATAATTCCCGTTCAAGTGTTTCTGATTCTTGGGATGGAAAACAGATAGGGGATGTGTGTGGTTACATTTCAAAGAAGCTCAGTCACTGAATAGTCAGAGGGTACTTCAGGTCAGAAATCAGGTGTGTCAAGTACCCATCTCCACAGCTTGCACTCCGTGCTAATTCTCACTGGAGGAGATGAAAGAGAAAATCCCTGGACGAGCTTTACTGCAGGGTCTAACATACACATGGTGAGCTTGCACTAATGGAAAACGTGACAAAAACTCACTCTGTGAGCTGCCCCACACCTCCTAGGCATGTGCCCAAAGGTATTAACTCCCAGACCAACAAATAAAATAGGAGAACCATGTACCTAGCTAAATCTTCACACCAGGACCTTTCTGCTTAAGACAGTGTTGGGAGAGGAAATAGTCCCTGAACTCCCCACCTCAGGACTGATTTTTCTTTTAGGAACACAGACTAAAACATCACTGCTCACCAGCTTAAAAGGAATACCAGACCTGAAGGACCAGGAGAGGTCTGTCTCTAGCATAGTTACAACATGAGATAATCTAACAGTGGTGCGATTCTAGCACAACTTTAGGCAGGCTAGGGAGGCAGGTCAGACAATTTTTCTCTAGTACTCTAGGAAAGGAGGTACAGGTACTTGGTCCATAAATGCTCCACGATGCCCACTCTGTAGTGCTCAGAGCTGAAAATGATAAATTAAGATAGAATTTATCCACGGCAAAGGATAAACATAAGATCAGTGTTTGCTGATATCGGGGCATTTCCAAAAGATATGGTGCTGGTGTAGTCTTTATGAGAGAAACAAGCAAGTCTTCCATTTTGGTTTCCTCCCAGACTGAAAAACACAGGAACAGGGCTGAATGACAGGTTCTGGAAACGTGAGCCAACGGAGGAGAATTCTCAGCGAGACAGTGCTAGAGATGAAGCAAATCCCCAAAGCCCCTGGATCTCCCCCTTGAGGGGGAATACCTCTGATGCATTTCAAATGGAGCTCTTACACTCCTTTTCTAGAGGTGGATGTATTTTGCCTGTGCTGAAGTGGAACATCCCAAACAGCCAATAGCCTGGACACAGCTTGCACGCAAATTTCCAGGAAAATGTACTGAATAAAGTCATTTTAATCATATGAACTTGGAAACTTTTTTACTTTTCCCTCCTCCCACCCAGGCTAACACAGTAACTCCCAGTTTTTGTCTGGGCACCATATTCGTACAATATCTGTGTTCCAGAACATTATTCTCATGGTTTAACCCCAGCCGGCAACTAAGCACCACACAGCCGCTTGCTCGCTCCCTGCTCCTGGTGGGACGGGGGAGAGAATTGGAAGAGAAAACCCAAGGCTTGAGATAAGAACAGTTTAATAAAGGAAATAAAATGAAGTAAAATAGCAGTAGTAATAATAACACTATTAGTAATAATAATAACATACAAAGCAAGTGATGCACAGTGCAATTGCTCACCACCTGCTGACTGATACCCAGGCTGTCCCTGAGCAACGATGGCAGTCCTCCCTCGCCCCCCAGCCAACTCCCCCCGGTTTATATCCCGAGTGTGATGCCATATGGTCTGAAACAGCCCTTTGGGCAGTTGGGGTCAGCTGTCCCAGCTGTGCCCCCTCCCAGCTTCTCGTGCCCCTAGCAGAGCAGGGGAAGCTGAGAAGCCCTTGACTGGTGTAAGCCCTTCTCAGCAACAGCTCAAACATCAGTGTGTTATCAACATTCTTCTCATCCTAAATCCAAAACACAGCACTGTGCCAGCTACTAGGAAGAAAATTAATTCTATCCCAGTCGACACCAGGACAATTATCCTTCAGCTGGGAGATAGACAGAACCACACACAAACTTTGATTTTGTGTTCCTCCACCAACCTGACAGTCAGCCAAGAATCTCACACAGCCAAGCACGGGACCACTTTAAGCAAAAACTTGTGTTCAGTTTTGCACAGATGACAGAATATTTGCAACAGCTCATCAATTTCTACACTTACAGTATGTAGCTAGGCAGTGATTTCTATCAATTTTGTATTGTTTTGTGACACTGGCATTCAGGCACATCACTGGGACGGTGTGTACTGACTTCGGGAACAAATGAGTAGAAATACCAACAGTCCTCTGGACAGCATCAGCCTTTCATGGGAAACTGTGAATGTGCTGAACTCAAATGGAACACGAGGCTTGGTTGTCACCGCTAAATTCAGGGATGACTTGCAACTTGTTTTTATTATAATAGCAAAATTATATACATTTCTGAAGTATTTGTTGGCAATTGAAGGCACTAAACCCGTGCTCCAAATGCCTGAGGGAAGTGCCATGGTGGCTGAGGTGGCAAGGACAGAATGGAAGCATCTGCTTGCACACAGCAAAGCTCTGTTACATTTAGCTACCACAGCACTGTTACTAGGAAGATGCTCTGCCTAACTGTTCTTTAGGGGAACTATGTTCTGTATTTTGGTAACTTTGGAAATACAATGCAAGCTCTTCTGGCAAGAAGTTTAATAAAGAAAAATTGTATTGAGTAAGTATGTATCCAGCCTAATAATTTACTGCCAGCACTGTATATAGCCTTCCCATCTGTAGGAGACACTGATTGTATGTTACCTACACAAGGACTTCACTTTTGTATCTCTCTCTCTCTAATCTACTGTATTTTTGATGGAGAACATGCTTGTGTACTTTGGAAAACAGACCTGAAAATTACCTATTTTTGTTCTTAATAATCTGGAAGGGAGATTTGTAGAGGTAGACATACAACTCAGATGTTGCTCACCTCACAAGTATTATCCTATTCAACCCAGTTAGACAATCTTCTAAAAACAGACATGGTGCTGTGCTTTAATACATAACTTCAAAGTCAGAACTTTGAATAAGAGGTGTTTCTTAAAAAAAAAAAAAAAAACCAAAAAAAAACCACAACAAAAAACCAACACACAAATCCATGATTGGTTTATTGAACTTTTTTGCTGTCACTGGTACATTCCTCCATTGTCACTGACTTGAGACAGCAGTATTTTCATACGGCAAGTCAGAGATTGAACAGCCTTGTCTAATCCATCTACCCCAATTAAACCTCTCTCCAAGGAAGCCATTTACAATCATCTTAGATAATGACAAATTATGTTTAGCTTAGAACCAGTTTAAATACTTTGATACAGATTCAATACTATCTCATTCTACCTAATCAAAACTACTTTTTTCCTAATGACTAAACAAAAAATGTTCTCAAAGAAAGAAAGATAATGTTTAGTAATCTTATGCTGTCAGTCATTTTTATGAAAGTCGTTTAGACTAACTGGGAGTTTTGTCACTGATTTGAATGGATACATAATCCATCATTTGAATCTTGAATTTGAGATCTGGTGTTTTTTCTGGAATTCTCCTACTGAAACATAAACCTGATTACATAAAAACAGCTTAACTAGGAGAAATGGGGTGATGTTAGAAAAATAACTGAACTGAGAGCCAACTTCCCGGCTTTCATAGAACAAACTTCCAAAGAAAAATATATGAAAATATTAAAATTAAAATAATGATATTTCCAAATCAGTATTGATCTAGCTATTTCTGGACATTAATATCGAGGAGACAGCAATATTCAGTGACTGGAAGACTAATTCTTAGTTTTATTCCTCAATACTGGATGGTCTTGAAAGATCTGTCTTCCCTGTTCTCCTTAAGTATTTCACTTGCAAAAAGGGGTGATTAATGTTAACCTTTGTTTGTAAACCACTTTGAGACAAAGCACCATAAAATACGTAGATATTTTAATTCTATATAAAGGGAAAGAATGGCAGATAATACAGTGGAGCAGAATTACATTGCTAAAAATGCAAGTAAAACAGACCCCAGAACAACTCTAGACATGCAGAATATGAGAAAGTCTGACCAGCAACTGCTGACTCTAGCCTTAAAAAAAATAAAAAAGGCCCATAATAGAGACTGAAGAGCTGCAGTTAAGAAAACTCATGCTTGGGGGACAGACTTCCACATACTGTAACTAAGGAGCTTGTCAGGCAACATGTCAAAACTAAGTGCGTCAAATAAAGAGATAAATATGAAAGCATAACAGAATCATAGAATCATAGCATCATTTAGGTTGGAAAAGACCTTTGAGATCATCAAGTCCAACTGTTACCCTAACACTGCCATCCCACCACTAAATCATGTCCCCAAGCACTACAGCTATACGGCTTTTAAATCCCTCCAGGGATGGGGACTCAACCACTTCCCAGGGCAGCCCATTCCAATGCTTGACAACCCTTTTGGTAAAGACATTTTTCCTAGCATCTGATCCGAACCTCCCCTTGGTGCAACTTGAGGCCATTTCCTCTTGTCCTATCACTTGTTACTTGGGAGAAGAGGCCAACACCCACCTGGCTACACCATCCTTTCAGGTAGGTGTAGAGGGGGATAAGGTCTCCCCTCAGCCTTCTCTTCTCCAGGCCAATCAACCCCAGTTCCCTCAGCCACTCCTCAAAGGACTTGCGCTCCAGACCCCTCACCAGCTTTGTTGACCTTCTCTGTCATGCTCCAGCCCCTCAATGTCCTTCTTGGAGTGAGGGGCTGAAAACTGAACTCATTATTGAAGGTGTGGCCTCACCAGTGTGGAGTACAGGGGGACTATCACTTCCCTGGTCCTGCTGGCCACACTATTTCTGATACAACCCAGGATGCTTTTGGCCCTCTTGGCCACCTGAACACACTGCTGGCTCATATTCAGCTGGGTGTCTACCAGCACCCCCCGGTTGTTTTCTACCAAGGAGATTTCCAGCCAGTCTTCCCCAAGCCTGTAGCATTGCATGGGGTTGTTATGACCCAAGTGCAGGACCTGGTATTTGGCCCTGTTGAACCTCATACAATTGGCCTCGGCCCATGGATCCAGCCTGTCCAGATCCCTCTGCAGAGCCTTCCTACCCTCCAGCAGATCAACACTCCTGCCCAGCTTGGCGTTGCCTGCAAACTGACTGAGGGCACACTCCATCCCCTTGTCCAGATCACTGACAAAGGTATTAAACAGAGCTGGCCCCAATACTGTGCCCTGGGGAACACCACTTGTGACCTGCTGTAAACTGGATTTAACTCCATTCACTACCGTTCTTTGGGCTTGGCCATCCAGCCAGTTATTTTACCCTGTGAAGAGCACACCTGTCCAAGCCATGAGCAGCCAGTTTCTCCAGGAGAATGCTGTGGGAAACTGTGCCAAAGGCTTTACTAAAGTCTAGGTAGACAACATCCACAGTCTTTCCCTCATCCACTGAGCGGATCACCTTGTCATATAAGGATACCAGGTTAGTCAAGCAGGATCTGCCTTTCATAGACCCATGCTGACTGGGCCTGATCACCCAGTTGTCCTGTACATGCTGTGTGGTGGCTCTCATCCATACAGCTTTCCATACAAGATCTAGTTAACTTGATGATCTGTAAGCTGAATATAACTTCAAAAGAGCACTAAAGTAATACAGAAGCTGCTAGCAGGCAGGTCAATGCACGTTAGACTTTGACTCTGAATCCCAAAGAACTTTTATCTTTTGAGACTCGCTTCTGGCCACAGTCTGTAAAATTAGATGTGAACAGCCCACTGTCCCTGCTGTGGACAGCACTGGAGGAGACCAGACATGCAAGACATGTTCCAGATCCTCTAATCACCACTTACGATCAGAACAAAACAATATGAATTATTTTAATTTATAAAGGTGCTGTCACCACAGTTTTGGTAGAAAGAAATCTTTAAAATACTCTGTGGCTATGTTTACTTACATATACATGCATATGTGTACATCCCTTCTGCACCCTAGAGACACCCAAGCTAGCTTTTAGGTAATTACTAAGGATTTCCACTAACTGCTGAACAGTTTCACTATATGAAGTGTTGTCTCTACATTTCTTCTTGGCTAAACATTTTTCATATCATACTACATCAGTATAGGAACACCAATAATGAAGCCATCCTAACTGCCAGTTTAGATCTAGTTACACAAGTGTATCCAACTACACCTACATGTGGGAGCTGTATTACTTTATCCATTTCTGTTTTCTCAGCCAATGCACTTACTACAGGCATAAAAACTGCAGGAGGGGGTTTAGATGCTGAGAAGTTGAAGAAAAGCCAGGAATCAAAGCCTTTCAAGAGACTGCAGCTCTGAAAGCACTGCAATATCTCAGGGGCCAAACAGGACCTGGATTATAAGTGTGAGCCCTTGCTGGTACTTACAAATTGCACTTTTACAACTGAAGTATCTTGATGGACATGTACATAAATGCTAATTTACTCTGAAGCTAATTGGCAGTCAATTAACAGGAGGAAAGGTTTTTGTCTGGGCAAACCCCAAGGCACAATATTGTCCTAATGCATAAAGAGCACAAAGTTATTCCAATGGGAAACGGTTTTACTACTCGAAATATTTCAAGAGTCTATCTTGATCAGTCAGCTGAGAAGTTGACAATCACCAGAGAATAATGGAGTACGCGAATCAGCTGCATTTGGGGGCGTTCCTTACCATTTTGTCCTTAAAATCCAAACTGAATGAAAAATTCTTTAAAAATCCTATTGAGCCCATGAAACTTCTGTGCAAACTGGGATCATCATACCCACAGTATAAGTTAAATCCATAAAAGCATTTATGGGTAACTGAATACAGAAAACAGAGCTAAGCACAACCACAAAGATGACAGCAGAAATCCCATCCAAGCCTGATGGATTTTCAAAAGCAATCCTGAACAGAGGTGGAAAGCAGGTGACCATATTCCCTAGGTTTTTATCACCTGGACCTGAGTGTGGCAGATCTGTCAGGCATACTGTCTGACAGCTTGCCTCCCATCACAACCCTCCCTCCAGCTTAATGTCACAGTGAAATAATTCCGTGCACACTATTTAATCAGATGACTATCTTTTTTACATAGTGCTTCCTCTGCATATTTTTATGCTAAATTAGTTTTTTTCTTTGTATTCTGTGTTACTATTTAATCGATTTAATTTCCTGTTCTGTTGCTCTAATAGGTAGCATCCTGATAATATTTTTTTTTATTATTTTTTAAAGTCTCTAGACTACTGAAGCATCTTCTGGACACTGAACGAATTTATTCTGCTCAGGAAGCAGAGGTTAAGAGACTTCCCATTGATCAGAGAGCTTTTTATATTAACCGCTAAGGAATCATCTGTTTCAGTACAGCCACAGCACAGCACAGCACAGGCAATACTCTGAACAAAAAACTTTCCAAAGACTAGGTAGGCAGACAGACTTGGAGAATTAGCCAAGGCTGATAAGCAAGCTCTCAAAGAAAAGAAACCTTACTAACAGCTGCTACACCACTGCGGCACCTCTGCTTAAGAATAATTATGTGGGAAACCACTGCCTTTCTACTAACGCCTCGTGACAATCCAACATATTGAACTATTTTGAGTCCACTTGAAAATACCTTGTAGGGTTTGAAGTGGGTAAATGGTTCAACATAGAACATTACTATATTTTATAATAATAAAATATCACTCATCATTTTAGGATAGTTTTGATAAGTTATTTGCTTTTGTTGAAGTCAGAACTCAAGTTTTAATTTTAGAAGATCTAAGGCTAAATGAAATAATTAGTACAGAATGCTGACAATGTGAAATAAGTCCTTTGGTAACTCTTTGAAAGAAATTTTCACCAATTGGTTTTTTTTTTTGTTTTTTTTTTTTAAACAGGTTGCTTAAAAAAAAAAATCACCACCACATATCTTGACAAATGATAAATGAACAGCTAGGAAGGAAGGAAAAACTGACAGCTGAAACAAGCTGCTCTTTAGGGAAATCGCTTCACTGGGTAATTGTTTTGATTAGTCCCAACAAATAGGTCCCTCTGAATCCTGGGCTTACTTAAAGACATCCCTGAAAATTAATCTAAACTCTGAATTTTTTATAACAGAAAGTGAGTCATGACAGCACTACAACTGTGTCTAACTGACAGACAGCCAGCCGTGTTCGCCATCAGGAATTCCAGAGCACAGGACTTTGGGCCATGCAAAGAGAACACAAAATGCACGCCTGTCTTCACTACATTTTTACGTTGCTTTTATATAGAAAGCCTCAAATAACATGTTACAAAATTAGAAGGGAGTAATTTTCTATTTTCTGATACAAAATTCTCTACCTTTGAAGGCATTCTGGAAAATAACTGTGACTTGAGATGAGAGACCTTCATGTGAAGCTATATGCTACTTCCTAGGGATGTAACGAGTAAGACAACTCTACTGCTCTTCATACAATTTTATCTAGGGAAAATGGTGTGATCTTTCCATGAAGTTGAATATTTGAAGTTATTTCACTTAAGCCTTTCTACATATGCACACAAATTGCATTTGTTTAATTCTGTACCTACAAAATGTCAGACATTTTTACCAGCCAAAATGTGGTCTAAACAACTTCAAAACCTGAGAAAGTGTTGGCTCATTTTAATTTAGCTTCTAAGCTATAACCGATGATAGAAGAAAAAATACCCTAGAAGGTATTAATCTTTGAAATGCCAGAGATTTAAAATTAATTTCTTCTAGCTTCCCAATCTATAATTTAAACTACAATACTGCACTTCTAAATGCTAGTCAAATTTTAAAACAATTATTTTTAAACATTCTTTGGTATGCAAATGGACCTACAGAGACTCAGCTAAGCTGGGCACCTTTGCTACAGAAGCAGTAACAGGTTTGGGGGTTAGATTTCCCCCCCTGCTTTCCTGATGTTTCAGTCTAGGTGGAACCACAGAATTGCATTGCCCCTCTGCAGAGGTCCAGGAGCCAGGCTGGAAGGAACAGAAATAACTTCCCTGAACTGAACTCCAAAGAGTTCACATGGCCTCCACCGTTGCCATACCAGGGTTGTTTCTGACTAGCAGCACTGGGACATACCCAAACAATTTAAGGAAAGCCAGGCATATCTTTTAAGTACATACTCTGCACATCCCTGAGACTTGCCAAGCAACCATCATCTGTACAAAGTGCACCTGAAGTGCTGCTAGTCATGCCCCATAACCCCTACACACCCTTTGCAAACTTGCCACTCGATCCACAGCGTCAAGGCAATGGAAGAGCAGACACCATATTTCTACTGGTCTTACCATAGCATATAAAGCACCAACACAATCATCTTAAATTATTTTCTTCCTTAGCCCACTAACTGTCATTTCATTAATTACAGGGTTAATAAATACATACTGAAGCCATTGCAGTTACTGATTTTTTTTAGGTTACTTCGTAGCTGGGGTTTTTTGTAAGTTGTCCCACTTCCGTTTTATTACCTATCAGAATACATATCCAGATGCTATGTGCTACTCACACTGAGCAAAGCAATCACAAACCTAGGGCTAACAGAGGCTTGAATCAATTCCACTGGCCCATAATCAATTCCATTATCAAATTCACCTCATGACATTCAACTACAAAAGCCACAAATCTTCTCCACCTTCAGGCAACCACCTGACACCTGTGCAAGAAAATACTTTGCATCAATGCAAGAGGATATCTTGCATCTACAATGCAAGAAAATACCAGAGCTCTTCACTTACTGCAGCCCTGGTGTTCACCTTCTATCCCATTTTTTACTGGGGGACTGGACTGCACAGTGGGACCAAGGCAGAGCACATCAGGCCCACTGTATTCACATGTAAGATC
This sequence comes from Egretta garzetta, assembly GCF_000687185.1. Classification (NCBI taxonomy): domain Eukaryota; kingdom Metazoa; phylum Chordata; class Aves; order Pelecaniformes; family Ardeidae; genus Egretta; species Egretta garzetta. The sequence continues at coordinate 6,490,985 of NW_009258754.1, forward strand.
AAGTTGTTTTTACCACAGATTACAAACCAGAGTCACTGATACTACCAAAGAGAGCTGCAGTAGATCCTGTCTGAATAGAATGAAGCAACATATACTGTATTCATACCATATATAAATCTGGTCTCATGAGTTTTGGAGAAAGCTACAGCTGGACTAAATGATTGTAGCCTCTTGTTGCTGGAAGAGAAATGAAAGTAGGTTGAGAGAAAACATGGACCAGCATTAGTATTTTCCTACATACGGTGATGTTATCCATGCAAAACATCAAGACAAAAAGAAAAAAAAAATCTTATCTTGGTGCCAAATGTTTCCGTCATAGCAGGTAAAACCAAGTCTTGTCACTCTAAAATGAGGGGCTAAAGTTTGGCAAGAGTCAAGTTGTTCCTGTGCCAGGACAAGCAGTTGGGAGGTGCAGAGGCCTGCGCTCACAGCTTCTCCTAGCGAAGGAGGACAGAGGCACAGGGAGAGGGCAGGGGTTGCAATCATGGCTTCTGTCAGCAGCCCTCCTTGTCCTACACAATCCAACCCCTTCCTTGGCAATCCCAAGCTAGCAACCTCTACAGCCTTTTGGACTCTGGCATAGTGTATGCAGATAACAACTATTTTCTTTGCCTTTTCTAGTGAAAACCCTAGGCTTTTACTTTGCCTAAGGTCACCCTTTAATACCAAGACCAGGGCAGATATTGCTGCCTTAGTTATTTAGGAAGTTATGGGAAGTGCTCATTATACACCAGGTACTGTCTTCCAGTCTTGTTCTCCACCTTCCCTTCACTCCATTTTACCTGTTGGGTTTTTTTTAATTATTTGTAATATGGATGCTATGGTGACATAATCCCACATATACAAATCACTAGCGTAAAATGAGCTTGTTATCAGGGAAACATCTCCCTTAGAGGTATTTGCACTGATGAGTCAACATTATTGCAACTAGTCTGGACTTAGGGAAGACCTAAGACACGAAAATTATGTTGATATCCAGAGGCATCCATCAGGGTTTGGGCTTCCATCGTGCTGCACTTGATACAATCAAATACATCCACAAATATATTCACAAACACCAATTCAGAAGGAGCATACAGCAGCCAGCACTTGGCTCCACCTACACAGAATATGCCAGTTAATATTTTTCAATATGACAGCAAATATGAAAATGTGAATATATTTAACTGACTCTGTATGCAGTGGGCTAGTACTTTCAAAGCACCTGGTACTCACAAAACTGTATTCCCCACAGAGAGGCTGAGAAGTTTTGAAAAAAAAATCTATCCCCTTTTTAATACCACATTCACAGAGAGCTCCCTGTATTTCAAAATGAATAATTTTCAAAGCTCCTTGAGGGCAGTCATATTAGCTATGAGGCTTAGTATACTAACTGTGAGATCCTGGGATGTATTAAGTAAGTTTATTGTAAGTGGCCCATCATCTGTCTGAAGTATATTCAGACCACTGCTCCTTTTACTTAAAAAAAATAAATATATATATATAACTTTAATAAATGTTAGTGCACTTACAATGTATGAGTGCATTTTCAAATCAGTTAATGAATATTTAATTGGCATGAATAACTGTCATTAAGCACAGAAAATGGAAAAACAGAGATAAATGTTGTTTATCAAAACTGCTTTCCATGACATCATTTGTGTTGCTTGACAGTGAAGAAAAACTATCGATTTATCCCTGTGACCAATTCTTTGCCATTCTTAAACAATTACAGGCAAAGTTTTGCCTTTATCTCTTAGCTCGAACCAAAGCATGTCATGGTTATTTTGAAGGGCACATTTTGACTCATCTTGTATTTGAGACACAAAAATAGGATCCAGTATTTCACCCAATTTCCACCACTTCCAATGAATAGAAGTGATCCACAGTGCGGCCGAACATTACAAACCGCTCAGTGCTGGCCTCTCTGTCCCATTCACAGCCCATGACAACATTCGCTCTCTGCTGCGGTCCAGGCCACAGCGAACCTCTCCATAATGGCACCTAAAAAACTCCATTCCACAGAATTACAATTCATATTAGGGAACTGTAATCTAAGACTACAGACAGGGTTTTGTACAAAAGTCTGAAAGCAATGGACACAACTCAGCTTAGAGGCTTTAGTTATTTTAGCGTAAAATTGCTATTCCCTGTAACTAGGCTAAGGGAAACAAGGAAGAGCACACACAGGGAAAGTGCCTCTGCTACCAAGAGCTTCTGAAACCTAAATAAAATCAGATGAAAGCTGTTCTTCCTTCTATAAGTAGTCTACAAATTTTTGCTTGGATTTCTAATAGCACCTTGATGTGAAGTACGTCCAGTAATTTTAGTAGCTACCATTCCCCATTACCTGACACCTTCGCAGGCATGAGCAAGCAGCTGAACACCACCCAGCTGTTCGCTCACACCCCCCCACAGTGGGATGGGGGAGAGATTGGAGAAAAAAGGTAAAACTTGAGGGTGGAGATAAAGTCAATAGAACAGAAAAGGAAGGGAAAATAATAACAATGATAAAAGAATACACACAAGTGCACAAGGCAGTTGCTCACCACCCGCTGACCGACATCCAGCCAGTTCCAGAGCAGCCTCCCTCCCCTCCCCTGGCCAACCATCCAGGAGTCAGTACAGAGACAAAGCACTGGCCATTTTTCTTGTTCAGCAATATCTAAAGCCAGCTGGATGGCTTTCACCTCTGCAAACTGACTTGATTCACCTTCTCCTTCAGCAGTCTCTGCAACTTGTCTTGTAGGACTCCATACAGCAGCCTTCCACCTCCGATGCTTTCCCATAAGACAGCAGGACCCATCAGTGAACAGGGCATATTGCTTCTTGTTTCCTGGCAGTTTATTATACAGTGAGGCCTCTTCAGCACATATCATCTCCTCATCTGGCAACATTCAAAAATCTTTGCCTTCTGGCCAGTCCATGATCCCTTCCAAGATTCCTGGGTGACCAGGGCTTTTTATCTGAGCCTGTTGTGTGGTCGGTGCAACCCACTTACTGCACGCTGCATCAGTTGCATGATGTGTACAGGGACCCTCCATTTGAACGTCCAGCCCAGCACCGGCAGTCGGGGTGCCAAGCAGGAGCTGTGCTTCAGTACCAACCACTTCCGAAGCAGCTCAAATGCCTTCATATGCTGCCAACATCTCTTTCAGTTGGAGTATAGCAGGCCTCGGATCCTCTGTATCCCTGACTCCAAAACCCTAGGGGTTGGCCTTGAGGCTCCCCTGGTGCTTTCTGCCAGAGGCTCCAGGTAGGGCCATTCTCCCCAGCTGCAGTGTAGAGCACATTTTTTACATCTTGCCCTGCCTGGACTGGCCCGAGGGCTATTGCACACACTATCTCCTGTTTAATTTGTTCAAACACTTGTCGTTGTTCAGGGCCCCATTTGAAATCGTTCTTCTGGGTCATTTGATAGAGAGGGCTTACAATCAGACTTACAATCAGTAATTTGGAATATGCATTCTCCAAAACCCCGCAATGCACCTAAGAAAACTTGTCTTTCCTTTTTGCTAGTTGGTGGAGACATAGCTGTTATTTTGTTGATCACATACATTGGGATCTGACAACATCCATCTTGCCATTTTATTCCTAAAAACTGGACCTCCTGTGCAGGTCCCTTGACCTTTCTTTGTTTTATGACAAAACCAACCCTCAGAAGGATTTGGACTATTTTCTTCCATTTCTCAAAAACCTCTTCTGTTGTGTTGCCCCCTATGATGAAGTATTCATCACAAAACTGATGAATATATATTTTAAACAGCTTTTTAGGACAGATCAGAAAGACAGCTTGCCAAAAAGTGTGCATAACATACAGCACTAGTATCTATTTAGTAAATTTAAAACACCATCTGTCTTCAGATAAACTGCGTTTAAGTAAAGTTGTGCAGCATAGGATGCCTGTTCCAGGAAAAAGCTTCATTTAAAGCCAGCAGTTAACATACCACTTGAGATCAAAGGTTATCTATGCTTCTACATGATAGAGCACAATTCCAGAACCAAAGGCAGCTTACAAAAGGCGGGGATTGGGGAGGGGTCAATCTAGCAATACAGTAGGAGATCAAGACATCTACCTGGGACTCTTTTTTCTTTCCCCCTAGCAACTAAATTAATGGTCCGTGGTTTTAATTCAATGATACATGAGATTCTCAAGTTTGAACATTCAGCTTATCTGAGAGGGCAGCGATAACTACAGCTTTATCAATTTATATCATCAAAAATGCATCTTTCTCCAATGAACCCACAAAAGCGTAGCTACAACCCTTTTAATTGCCAGAATAAACTCTTTGGGACTCCTCATTACTAGCAGTGATTGCTTTTAATACATAACTAACCACTTCCATTCCAACTCAACCTTCTCCAACACCACACTTCAGCCCCCTGTACTCAGGAAGAGGCCTGGGCAAGTCTGACCAAGCCATCGTGGCCAGAAAATTAAACCGCAAATTCATAACAACATAAATAGCTGAAGTGCGTGACTCAAACCTGTTCCGCTCTGCTCCCTCCTACAAGAAGACCTCTGTAAGCTTACAACTTGCTATCCTTCTTAAATCATTTCCCTCATGCTTATTTAACCAGTTTTCTATACAGGAGGAACACATTTGTAAATGTTCCCCACCATTCCTTGCAGATGCAGAATACACACTTGCATATAATTAAGATCTAATCACTTAAAGATATAAACCAGGAATTCATTTCACTGGCATACACATTTCAACAGCAACAAGAGGCTCTGAGTAACACTTGGGATGCCCTGTACTCGTCTGTATGCAAACATGGTCACAAAAGCTTGCCACCTAGAAAAGCAGAACAGATGGGAAACATACCCCGATTACGTGATTTCAAGGAATACTGGTGCTGAGCTAAGAACTAAGCACGGATCTTGCAAGTCCCACGTGCAAGTCTTTTCCGCAAGATCATTTATTCTCTGTCAACAGAAACCTTTGTGTGAGCCAAAACCAAAAAACAGATGACAAATTAGGTTTCAGCCTGTAACTCAGGTCCTGGACAACAAAGACAAGGTGTGACTCTATTTCTTAAAATAAAATATTGATTACACTTAAGGATTTCCATCCCTCCTCTTTTCAGGTTATTTAAAGCTAAACCAAACTCTTAAAAGAACTATTAGAACAATTACTAGATTATAGAAATAGCCAATTAAATAACTGTTATGGCAATAACTGTTGTTGAATCACACCTGTACAATTTCTCTCTGGAACATTTTCTACCCTGAGCTGATGTTTTACCAAAAATTCTTGAAGTTTTAGAGAGTTTAGTATCTCAGCTTAAATTGAAGCTTCCATAGTATCCTTCTTATAAAATCCACATTTCTTCTGTATTTGGATCCAGATTAGCTTTATAGGTAACTTTATTCAGTAAACTCAGACTACCTAGATGTGCCATCTGCTTTTGTGGTAAAACCCATCAAGGCCCTACAAATCAACCCACAGATGGCCTTCTCTCCGAGTCATCTCCCACCTAAGGTGAGATGAGGAGACAGCTGACAGACAGAAACAGAGGTGGGCACACAAGCAGAGTTTATAGGTGTAAATACCTCAGCTACTCCAGCCGATAACAATGTGGTTGACTGGCAAATTTGATCTTGAGACTACTTAACAGGTATTTTTCATTTCTACTCTCTTGTTCATGTACTTCAGGGTCTGCCAGTCTGGTTCTGCCTCTCTCACTCCCACTTATTTTTTTTCTGTAACACAGTCCCATTGATTTCAGTGAGACTACTTGCAGAACAAGGTATTATTCAGAAGGAGGTCAAAACATACCTGAACACAACAAAGGTTCTTCTACCTGTCAATACATTTTTCAAACAATTTCTTCATGAGGAATGTAAGCTTTGGGAGTTATGTTCACCATAGGCATGTTGACCACCAGATAACAAATCATTCCCTGCTATTCATTACTGGAGAAGTCTAACAATAGAAACACAATGCCACAGAACAGCAGGCCACTAGAGAATAAGGCAAACTCTGAAAAACATTTCAATTTAAACCAATGCTTCCACTAAGTCTTTCCTAAAGGCGTCTTTTCCATTAATACATTTAAACTATAGAAAAAAAGAAACTAATCTAGGGAAAAATCTCTAGATTAATGGTAAGCCCTTTTTTCTGCTATTCTTCTGCCTTTTTCTTCCGTATTTTTGCACGCCGTCTTACAATTTTTTGCCCATGCAGTCCTATTACAGAGCCTGTGGCACCTACCAACGCACACACAGCATCCGCCCAGGGCAGTAACAGCACAGCTAGGTTAAACAAACTGTCTCATTTGCCCAGATATTGATGTATGTTTGCACACATTTTATTTATGTCATCAATGTTCTGTGCACTCAATCACCGTCTTGATCCTGCACACAAAGGTGTAATAGGAAAAGCAGCAGGATACATGCAGCTTGAGAGATGAATTACACACATGCACTAGCTTAAGTACTCCCCTCCCTTAAGATAGTTGCTTTCAACTTGGACTGATAAGAATATGTTGAACAATTGGTGTGGTTTGATAGCAGAACTTGAATGATTTTACACTGTGCATCTATGGCCCCATAAAGTCTTCCTGAAGTTTTTACAATGTTTATTTGAATATTTAACATTCAGCAATGGAACACTGTTTTACAACTTTCCTACTTGACTTAGTGCTTGCTATTTTATTTGCATAAAGTTGCTTCACTAAAGAAATAAAGATGTATTTCAACAGCAACAGCCTGGAATAGGAATATTTTTTCTCTTTCCCCTACCTTGTCCCCACTTAAAAAAAATAATCTGAGTTGCTTGAAAACAGAAGCAAATAAAAAGACAGATCACTGGTAAGAAACAAGCCTTGAAAGAAGCACTTCAGGTAAACATACTTAAGCCTTACCTTTCATATTGAAGGTTAAACTATTTCTCATGTTTAAATCTAATTATTAGATATCCAAAATATTCCTTAAACTTTGGTGACAATCATCTACAATTATGATGCTAAAAACTGTCTGTGCAACACTATTCTTATTTGTTGCATCTTTATACTTCTTTGCTAGCCCTCAAGAATAAAGCAGCCACCAGACTTGCATCTCCTGAAGGGGCAGGACATGCACAAAACTGATTTACTAAGTTCCAGTACTTAGGACTTGGACTGAAATGAGCCCTCTATTAATAATACAGATTAAATCCTTCATAAATTTAAGTACTCTAAGGGTTTGTAGGTTTTGGGGTTTGGTTTTTTTTTTTTTTTCTTCTCCACATTTACCTATTTTACTGCACACAGCTTAACCTAATATTTCAAATATCAAGGGAAACAAGCTTAAACTCACACTGGCACTTACTACATAACCCCAGCATGGAAGATTTTAAGCCTTCAGATCAAAAGAAAGCCCCAGGTCTACTGGCTATCAGCCACATGCAGTTCTGGTACCAACTACATGCAATGGCAAATGTGCTCTGGCAAAAGGGGGCTGAACTATTGTCCTTCTAGTATTGTTGCAAGCAAGAGTAATATTAAATGATCCTAAATCATTTCTACACAGCATCCATGGCTTGGTCATGCCATCAGGTATGGGTCAAGGATTGACAGTCTCTCTATATTCAGGTAAATAACTGACTTAAAGATGTAAATAATTTACTTTAATACTCTTCTTGTAGAGGATTTTACCTACTTTAAGAATTTTCATTCAAACACAGGCTGGAAAGAACCACCCTCCTTGATTAATTTGGTCCATAGCTAAATTACTTTTGCATTATTTATTTATTATTATTTATATACATCATTACAAACTTTGGACCAAAATTCTGGCCCTGTCTCTGCAGCTGGATGAGCTTGCCCTCATTTCACTGTGTCATGGTCTCCCTTTCAAAGGCCTGTCTCTTCTTTTGAGATAATTTATTTTCCAGGATCACATCTGGTTTTGCGGAGGGGCTGGCAGAAGAGAAATACCACCTTCTCTATACTACTTTTGCTTACCAATAGTCTGATACATCTGATTCTTTCCAACATCAAATATGCACTGCAGAGAGAAGTATGAGGCAGAAGTATGGGAAATGTAAACCTACTATGCAATAATACTACCAAGAATCTATTTAAACATGCAAGCAATCACATCTTGTTGCTATACCACGAGCCCACTTTTTCCCTTGTTTTTACCTCATTTACTTCAGACGAGACAGCTGCTTTCTGAGACAAGTGATGAGGTATGCCCAGAGTGAAGCTCTCCAGTCGCCTTTACCTTTTTTCAATGTCAACAGCTACAAAAATCCTGAGGAAGCTGAATCTGTACAGAAGATGGAAAGGGAGAGTTCAGTTTAGCTGCATTACTCTTCTGTACTTTGGAAATGATTAATGGATTTTCTGGAACTGTTTACAGAAATGCTTAACTGTAAGCAAGTATTAAAGTATCTTAAGAAAGTGCTAAATTCAAACTGAAGCAGAAATCCAAATATTAATCCTGTACTAAGGACAGAAACAATGCTATGGAATTCAGTGGGCTTAATTTTAACCCAGTGATTTCTAAAGCATGAAAGACACCACCAGCCAAGAGGATCTAGCACATTGCTGTCCTAAAAGGGTAGCGTTTTTAATTAACTGTAGCCTGGGGAGGGGCAGTGGGAGCTTGAACAAAGTACCAGGCAATGGAGAACCCATCCTCCAAGAGCATCCAGAGTATTGCATGCTGAACAGTCCCAAGTAGCAGCTAAAGATAGTCCAAAGCTTCCTGGAGGCAAACTACAAGCAAAACACAGGTTATTATACTAGTCACTGCTCCATGCATTAGGCCATCAGGTACGTAAGACAAAGAAACATTCCTTCTGCTCAAAAGCAGCAACATAACCCTAAACAGAAGAGGGCTGACAGTCTTGCTAATATCAATTATACATGAAAATTTTATCTTTCAGCATTCAGAAGACTGAAATGTCAGTGGATACTCTTTGTTCTCACACTGCATTTCTGTCCTCATTTACTTCCTCTCAACAGCCCAGAATTTTACAGGCATCTGCCATGCCCTCCTCATTCGTCCTTTCCATGAAGCAAACCGACCTTGGCATTTCCCCTCTCCTCTACCTAAGCTGTTTAACACTTCTAAGCTCCCCTGTTTGCACCTTCCCCAGCTCTAATACACCCTTGAGATTAATTCTGTGCCCTCTTCCGTTCCCTCCTAGTTATGCATTCAAGGAGTGGCATATTGCATTCTCTAATCTCTTCACAGTAATCCCTAACCTTCTATTATTCTTTTGCATGCTACCTAACCATTAAGCTGATATTTTAAGAATTACCCCAAATTATTTAAAAATCTCTTTCATAAACAATAATAGCTAATTTAAAACCAGATAGTCAGGACTGGTTTTCCCTCAACACATTTATTTGTGTCTATCAACACTGAGTTTCATCTAGCATTGTATTGTTCATTCATTTTCTTTTCTGCAACTCTTCCCACTCATGGCATCAGTGTCATTTCAACACTCCGGAATAACGCAGACTTTTTCCAGGTCAGTTAAGAATATAGTGAATGCTACAAATCTTAGTTACACTACTAGTAAGGAAATCTGGTCAATAATACCCATAACTCTCTGGGGGTTTTTAACCTCTTTATTTACAATGGCTATCTAGATGACGTTCATCTACAAATGCTTATTCTGTAATAACTTGGATACTTTAGGAGCCTTCAGTGAAAGACTTTTTTAAAACTTTTGGAAACACAAACACCACATCAAGCAGATCATTGTTATCAATCTGCTCCTTCAAAGAGTTCTAACAGAACATCAATACTTCATCTTCCTCTACAAAGACACACTGATTTTTTCCTACTGAAATCATATTCAGTTGCAACTGAGAAATGTTATCATTTTCCCATTTCATAAAAATAGGTCTTGGCTTAATATAAACTGCCAAAGATGGCACCTCTGAGGAAGGATGCAATCTCTTCTATCACTGGAATACTACGGTGAAAGCTCTATGGTAATCACAGAATGACTCTCCTATTTGAATAATCTAATAAATAGAGCTTATTCCTTGAAATAAAGAGAAACTTATCAGAAAACAGGAACTACAATGAGGAAGGTTCTTGATGCAGTACACTTGGCTTTTGTAATGCACTGAATAAAGCACTTAGTTCTGCAACGCAGCTTGTCCATGGGTAGCTAATGTAAACCGATGAAGCATTGCCCAAGGTGTGGGTCGTAGTCCCAGCTTTTACAATACCACACTAAGCCTGCTTTGGGCTGTTCAGGAATGCTTCCTCTGCAACCCTTACCTCTGCTGTGATTCACACAACTCCATCTCTGTCAAACCAAATGCACCTAAATCACATTCTCATTATACAGGAAAATTTTACGTGATTCCCAGTCACTCATCATGACATGATGCACTTCAGATTAAGCTGCCAGATAAACCTGGACAACAGCTGTCACATGAGCTTCTCCTAGTTAGTCATCAATTTTCCTACCATTTTGTCACAAGTAAAATTTGTCACTGCTGGTGTTACCATTTATCACAGAAGCAATGTAGTCTTCCCTCCTAAAAAAGCTACTGCACAGCTTCTCTGGTTACCAGTTACGCATAAGACCACTATGTATTACACTATAACCTTCAGGAACTGTATAGCTTAGAACCAGCACTACTGCATCATACTAGTTCATTTTAATCAACGCTTACTGCCTAAAGGAACAGCAGTATGGTTTATTATGACAGACATGCTTTTAAAGGGCTTGCAATACTTTTCTTTAAAAAAAAAAAAAGTTCCAGCCATTTGCTCTGAATAATTGCACCAGAGCAGGTCCTAAAATAGGATCTGAGTACACTTAATTGTGTCCAGGACACTGGTAGGAGGAACGACAATGCTGTGAAGGAATTAACACACAGCTCTGATCAATCATTACTTAATTTACAGAGCTTGGTGTTCTCTGCATACCATGTGCTGAGTAACAAGCAACTTCATTAAGCTAAAATGGATCTTAAGTAAAGCAACTATTTACAGACCAGCTGCAGCCTGGTGTTCCTGACATGTGTATGTGGGTTGATTTCCAGATAACCCTTCTGTTCTTCAACTTCTGTTCCTCCTCAAACTTACCACATCCAAAAATGGGAAAGTGCTAGAAGAGGAGTCTCCAGGGCATCTCTTCCAACTTCTACCACGAAAAAATACATATAAATTCTTTTTTTTGTCAACTCTTCACTTCATAATAGTTAGTGCTGTCCTTAAAGAAAGGTTATTCAATACCCTCACTCCTCCAGTAATTAGAAACCCTATTTCCAGCTTTAATATTTCTTACCCCATTCGTAGCTGGTTGCTTTTAACCTGCAGCTGAAATATGGAGCATCAGAACAAGGGTGTTTTGTAATTGATGTTTTTCTTCCTGTTGAATCAAAGTTCAATTTGATATTTCTTGAAAAGCTGTAAAACCGCAACAGCCCTTAGCTTCTGCTTTTGATCTCCCTGCAAAGGAGTGACCGCTACCAGATTCATTAAGAACAACTTGATGATTTCCCCCTGCTCTTGTTTTTTCGACACGCTGCATACACAGTGAGCTAACTTTAATTCTGCCATTCCTCCCATTGTGCAAACAGCTCTATCTGCTGGGAATGTGCTAATCAGGCTCCATAGGCCCAACTCACACCATAAACACATGTCACAACAGCAGGCTGAGTTTATAG
>NW_009258754.1:6502616-6504097 GCF_000687185.1 Egretta garzetta
CTGCTGTTCTCTTCCTCCTCCAACTTCCAACTCCTGTTTCCATTTAGAAACAAAACAAACAGGTTTTCCAGCAGGAACAGCTACATCTTATGAAAAAAACCCCAAAACCATAAAGAAAATCTGAGCTGATTCTTTGCTTAAGCATTCACATTTCCCATTTTTGCAAAACTTTTATGAACCAAACATTCCCATGTTTTAGAAACCCATCTTTTAGAAACCAGCCACATTCCAAGAGCACCAATATCACCTTTCTCCTGCCTCCCATTGGGGAAAATTTCAGCAGTTTTCTGAAACACACCAACTTTTCCAATACTCTAGAGTTTCCAAACCTCAGCAGCAGCACTTGGCCTCTAGGTCTTTTGTTTTCTAGCTCTGGTGATTTTTAGTTAGCACTGTCACACACAGCTTATTCCGCATCCTGCAACCGCCCTGCCTCCTTGCCCACCTGCTAAGCACAGACTCAACCCCTGAATTCACCGCAAAACGCTCTGCCAACTACAGTCACTCAGTTTTTGTCAATATTCACACTGGATCACTCTCTTGATTATCACTTGGGAAAAAATGTTAGAGGTTTACCTCAAAATCAAGCTAAATCTTTAAAGGACAGGATCCTATTCCATCTGCCTCCTGTAAGAGAGGAAAAAAGCTACAGGCTCCAATTTAGGTTGTTAGTAACTTCCCCAGCCATACAAAACCCAAGGGCCTCAAGCTCATCACAACCTACAAATGTTCAAGGAAATCCAAGCATAGTGGTATGAAACGGTATTCAGTCAGGCATGCCCAAGGTTAACCACCACAAGTAATTATCTTTTAAAAATCAATTGCATTAATGGCTGCACAGGGCAATTATTTTTAATTTGACAAACTACCACACATAACTTCACTGGTGCTCATATCTATGGAACAACATTAAGTGCTTGGAGCATCCAAATGTTTGGAGAATTTAGCTACAAAATGAGCAAACCTAAGGCTGTGGGACACATCCAGACTATCTGGGGATTCTGCTGCAGCCATGTTTTCATGGACAGCCACAGGCAGCCTTCCCACCATGCTCCTCCCACAATAGCCACATTCCCCTGTTCCTCCACCAGCTGCTTCCCAGATCAGTGATGGAAGCACCACCGGGATGAAAGCCGCCTCCTAGCCTGTCAGAGGTTCAACTGAGGGTGGCATCTAGCCAGAAAAATTTCAGCCCTTGATGGTTCATGATGGAAAAACTTCTGAATATTGGACAATTTTAAATAACGTTTGCCACTAGGCCTGTATTCAGGTCAAGTAGACTGTACAGCCTCTTACAGAAAGAGAAGAGAGGTGCTCCTGCCTGAAAAGCTCCTGTATTGGGCATAATCAGCAGCACTTGGAGAGCAGGAGGCTGCCGGGGCAGGGGTGGGGGTCACCAGAACTGCCCCGTGCTGGTCACAGCCATTCCAGCCAGCTCAGTAACAGCCCAAAGCCTCAGCCAAGGAGAGCAGGGCCCACCT
>NW_009258754.1:6504117-6532924 GCF_000687185.1 Egretta garzetta
GGCTTTGCTGCCCTACACTGCAAAAAGTACAGCTAGAGTACAAAGGCTGAGAGACCGCACCACAGGTCACAAAAGTGTGTGCGTCTCCTGAAGATTCAATACTGAATTCTGCTAGGGACATAAACTAAACCCTAGAAAAAAGAGCTTCTGCAGTGTCCTGCTCCTCTTAATAAAATAATAAAAGTAACCAGTGTTATTCAGAAAAATATCTTGGAAACAAATTAAATAGTCTAGCCTTCCTCCACTGTGCTTTTTAAGTCAGTTTATTGTTGTCTTAAATTAGGCAAATGGTATCACATTTCACAGTAGCACCTTCTCTAGCATTGCTTAATTAACAAGCATATGCATGGCTTATTGAGGATTCCTCTATTCTAGCCCACAGATTGCAATATCCCCTGAAAAACAGGACATGCTTATGTACAAAAGAACATCACGTACTTTCCATCCTCAATATGTCAGCAAGAGTTTGGGCATACTCTGCTTTTTGTATTGCAAACTTACCTGAACACTCTCCTCAGACACACAAGTGGAAGGATCCCTCAAAACCCCTAGTTCCTTAAAACAACAAATGGATTTGCATAATGGACTTCAAAATATTCTATATTCCTACCAAAGAACATGGGCACCCACCCTTAAAGAAACTCGCATAAGCAGGAAGCATGGTCAAATTGCTGCAGATCACAAGCATACTCCTATTTCTGCACTCACAGTTCTCCTACGGTTTGCCAAAAAGGCGCTGAGACTGATGGGGGAGGATTGACAGACATCTACAACAGCAACATTCCCTTTCAGCATTTCAAAGTCAACTGCAGTTTAGTAAGCACTTGAAAAGATCCAACTTTGTTGCAGAAATGAATGAGTGGCACATTTGCACTGTAGAAGTTGAGGAAAGCAATGTTAAGACAGAAACATGAATATCTGATGTTTCAAAGATTCTGTGTATTTGTTAGCAAAACTAAACCAGGGATGAATTACCCATTTTGCATAGAAATATACTGACAGAGGGGGCAAGATGTCAGCAACACAGGCCAATTGTTACAGAAAAATTGAAGGATGTTTAAGTGTCTTCTGGCCAGAAGTTTGAAACCTCAGTGAGCATTTGTTAAGAACTCTGTTGCTTTTTCTGCCACTGTATACAAGGCATAAACAAAAAAGCAGATAAATCCAGACCTTTCTAACAGCCGTGCTCATAACTGCCAGCTTAAAACTTCATACAGCCGTCCCCTATCAACTTCAAATCTACACAGGTGTTACATATAGAAAATGTAACAGATACAAATTTGTTGGAATAAATAGAATTACTTAGGGATTCAAGGTAAAATTTTAGAGTTTGAACTTCAAAGGCATCAAGTTGGAAACTTTCCCCCACCCGGAAAAAACTCATACCTTGATAAATGGCACTGTCTTGTAGCCTTGCTGATACCCATCTCCCTAAGCTGAGGTCTGAGGCCACTAGGTAGTAAGGAAGGTACAACCCTTCCCGTGCCTTTTTCGTTTCCAGTTGAATTTAATAGTATGAAACCCAAATACAATCCACCTCTGCTAGAAAAATATAACTGGACTGCTAGCTCACTTCACAGACTAGAAGAGCCTTCTGATAGAAATTTATTCAGGTCATTCCGACTGAGAGCAATTTGCCCTATTTAGGCAGAAAACTAATTTATTAAGAATCAGAAATAAGCCTTGATTTGACTACATGTACTTCTCCATACATTACAAAGCCATAGGTGTTAAAAGCACAGACATTCACAGACAACGTGATGCTAGAGAGCCCTCAGGACTGGAAATCAGTCTGCCAATGTTTAACTGCATGCCCCGCTGCTGAGCTGCTACCTGCCTGTAGGACAGTCACTTAACCTCCTTGCCCTTCATTCTTTGAAAATCCTGCCTCCAAAGAGCTCACTCTCCTTCACGCGTCTACAAATGCTTGACAGGAGGGGAACCTTGTCTTGGCTGTAACTGAGTACTGATAGGAACTGAAAACAGACCTTGTCTGGAGTCGCTAGAGTACATAGAACTGTAAAATTAATGCTTTAATACCAACTGAAGTAATCCAATCAAGGAGTAAACCATATTACGGGAATTACATAATCAAACAATAGCAAGTGAATTGTAACTATTTTAAATCCAAGTTTATTTACTACACATTGCAGATTGAACACGAATAAGCTTTGGTTACAAACCTCAAATGTATTTGAGACACATTTGAAAAGATTCATAATGCATTTAATTCTGTACGTGTCAGCTCTCGAAAACTGAAGATAATGCTGTATGCCAATCATTTATTTAAATAAAGGTTTAATCAATTTAGACAAAGCCCACTGATCTGACATGCAAGCCATCTTCTCTCTAGGCTGATCTGAAAGGGAACGCTCCTCTGAGCTAGGGTATGATTTTACCATTGCTATCTACTTTGGGTCTCAACTGCTTTGGCTCGCTCTCCCTTCTGGACACATCAGAACAGTGAGTCCAAGTGGGTTGTGAACAACTTGGACTGTAAAAGCCATCTTCATGTAATAGCACCAGATATTGAAAAGATGAAGGATGGCCACCTTACCACAGTGGGCCTATTTTAACAACCACCAGACTCCGGCTTCTCAGACACAGCCTGCATCCAACAGCAGAACTGTCACTCGGTTTTCTCAAATTCAATAAGCCCAGCAAGTATCACAGAGTCGTATATTAATGGCAAAACAAAACCTCTGGTAGCACAGCTGTGCCACAGCTAAGAGTCCAGAAATTTTAAACTCTAGCTTCCTTAAATACAGTGCTCAATATGCTGTACTATAATTAATTGCCTCATCTGCTTACAAACGTCACACAACTATTTTTGCAACTACTCTCCCAAATGCAAGAAAAATAGATGTTCTGTACATACAGATACTCTGCTTAGTATCTATGAATGCACAAGCATAACGGACATGCTGTCTGTATCAGTGGGAGCTTCAAGTACTAGCTCTGCACATTTAGCTGAACAATTTCTCTGTTTTCAAGGTTCTTACCAGATGCTGCATATATACTTGCGAGTAGATAAGCCCAAATTAACAATAAGGGTGCTCAGTAAAAACACACCAACTAAGTATCTCCCCCAAGGAGTCTGCTCTAGAGCTCAGGCCCGCCTTGCCTGCAGGGAAGTAAGAACCAAAAGCAAGATGGGATCTCTTGAGAACAGACCCCTGTGACTGGGGTCTGTGCACATGTGATGAGGCCACAGCATCACAAACAGCCGACCTAGAGAAAAATCAGGTTTGACCAAGGGACAGCTTTGTTTTGTTTTCTTCTGATCCCCAGAGAAGAGACCCTAAACACAAGCTGAGAATAACAAGTAGTTCAGAGAACAGAGTGAGAATTGATCTGTTTCTGGCATGCCCTTTCTTCAGCTGCTCTCTGGGGCCCAACAGTCAGACACAGAGTGCTCAAAGCACAGGGCAATGTAAATCCCAGGGGACTGCTCATCTCTAGCTATGCATCTGTGGTATGGCTTGAGCAGGTCACTTGTTCTGCTGCTGCAGACACTTACAGATAATTTTTTTTTCTGGAGAGTAACATCTGTGCTCCTAATAGTGATTCACACCTGATTCTGCTCTTCATAATCACATCATGTTTTCTGATCCTCTTCTTTCTTCCAAGGCATGTTATCCTGTTGCATTTATGCCTTCTGTGTGCTTTCCTTTGAGGAGGTGCTATGGCTATAAATGTACCTTGGCAAAGCAAATCTGTGAAACTCGTACCTTAAGGGAGTATCAGGGTTCAGAGCAACACTAAGTACACACCTATGGTATTCCTAATTCAGTCTCACTGATCACTCTGTAGTCTTGCAAAATGTCAGAGCTACAATCTACTTCAAGCTAGGCTGAGAAACCTAAAATCCTTACTGGATATTCCATCATGCAAGAGACATAGGAAATAAACAGGAATCTTTCCCTAATAATACCATGCATTTGTTCCAAAGGATTAACTTCATTTCAGTAGCTCCCCAGTTCAACTGCCTCAAGGGAATACTTATTTCCTGCACTATGAATCAAGGACATTTATCTAGCATTCTATATTACTGAACAAAAACAAGCTGAAAAAACAGCAAACACCTAAAATTTTGCTCATCTGAGTTGCCGCTTTAGCAAAGAAAATTATAGGAACAGGTCATCATACCTCCTACAGAATTACCATAGCTAAACTTGAATTCCTGGCCATACTGAGAGTTGTATGTGCTACAGACATGGGCTTTTATAAAGACAAGGTAGGAAGTCATGGATCTGTTACAGACAAGCATCTGTAACATCTACAGCAGCTCTCCAGCCTTCAGCCCCTTGCTATGGTGTTAAAATGTTGACAATAGTGTAATGCAAACCCCCCTACTTCCAACACTCTTCCTGTGTTAAAGATGCTCTCTCCTCTGAGCTTAATTTGCGTATGCTTCACATATGGCAGACCTTTCTTCATAATGACAAACTGAAAAAGAACATGTTTCCTACACTCAGTAAAGTAGCTTGGACAAAAAAAGGTACCATTTGGTACTATTATGTGTGCACATACATACACATGGAGTCAGGCCTCAGTACACACACTCATGGCTAAGTTTCCCAGATAAATGAGATGCGCAGTTCAGGGGAGACACATACAATCTTTAGGAATCAGGAAATTACCTGCAAAAGCCTCTCTTGATGCTCTTACAGCTTGATCGCTCCTTGGAGAGAACAAATCAGGAGTTAAAATTCCATCTGCTATTTTCAGTAAACGTACAGCTAGATCAACAGTTGCTTTTGCTCTATATCCCAGCTCTTTGTGTTACTACATCTTTACAGAGCCTTTGGGAAATTAAAAATCACCTTTTAATGAGAGCTCAAGGCCAGACTTTCAAGCATAGGGCTAGACTTCAGGCTAGACCTACTATAGTTATGAAATGAGATTTACCTAAACTTACCTTTCTAAGCCAGTATTCTTATGTTGCTCCCACCACTATAAGCTAGTATGAACATTTTATATTTGTATAAAATACAATATGTAATTATATACACACAAGTTTAGAGAATGCCTCTTACAAAAAACCCACTCGTGCCAAGCACACAGATACATCTCCTTCCTTCAGTATGGGCACAGTCACATAAATATAACCATATGAGGGATCTACATAATTACAAATGGCATTATTTGTCTTAATGTAACTGTACTGCCATAGCTGCAATTTTTACCTTTAACAACACCAGAAATTGGTTTTGACCATTATTAAAGACAAACTGTAAAAAACAAACTAGACAAAAAACACTAAAAAAACCCCAAACCTGAACAAATTGTGCTAAATCTGCTAAATGGAAGCTTAATTGGTGGATTAACTAATGCTTTAATTTAGCACCTTCTGTAGCATTCTGGAAGAGGTCTATGCAGGTTAAGCCTTTTGCTACAGAATCAAAGTGCCAGAAGGACTCCTGTGCTCAGTAAAGACAACAGTGAATTTTCCATTGACTGAACAGAGTTAACTGTCAAATATTGTAGTACAAACTCCACAGGTAGCAACTGATGTTACCTATGCCAGTCCTGTATACGTTTGGGGTGAGCCCATACATGCCCATTTACAGCCACATGCCCATTACTGTGAATTGTGTGACCAGATTTAGTATACTGCTAGCAAATCATACTTGAATTACACAGCTGGCTTCACTTTGATGCACTGACATATTTTAGCATCCTTTCTGGTGTGCTTCTCAACCTTGCTGCCTGAGCCTGCATGATAACAGATTTTCAGGAAAGTGTAATAGTCAATGCCAGCAGAAATTAACCCAGTTGTTTAATCAAGAGGACTATAGCAGCTCCTCAGACAAGAAACTGTAATTTAAGATTTCTCTGTAGAAATCTTATCTCAGGAACCATACATTGGCATGGAAGATTTGTCATTAAAGTAACCAAAAAATGAAGGTCCAAATTAAAATTCAATCATGAGCTACATTCTCTGCTTACATGATCATTAGCTAAGTTAGCATCTGTTAATTCACACAGCTAATTCTGAACTCCCTGCTAAACATACAAAATGTCCTCCTTGGTGAAGAAGGATAAGGAACAGTGGCATGGCAAAGAATTTCAGAATTAGAAACAATTCAAAACTGTCAAGAGTCTCTCAACTCTAGATTTTTTCCTTTAATAGTTACAGGATCAGATTTTGTTTGAGAACTAAAACAAGTATTTCTTGATGAAATTTGAGGTAGTGGCTGAGATACATTAGGCATCAAATTTAATAACCCAAAGCAATTAAAGAATTTTCCTGATTTGTGTTTAATAAAATCCCAATTCTTTCTAATGAGCCTAATTTAAATCTTCATATCTGATGTGCTTAAAAAAATAAATCAAGAAATATTGTAAAATTTGTGGCAGATGTATCAACCCAAAAGGTTATCACTAATGAATCTATTGAAAAAGCAGCTTAACACCATTTACTGCCACCATGACAAATATGACAGGTTTACAAATTAACACATTGGATACTTAATGTTAACATCCATGTTCTGTCAGGTCCTCCTGTGACTAATCGAAATGTAGCTTTGATTTCTGTGACTAATAAATAATCCTGGTTAATAAAATTGCTTTATCTTGTAATTATGGCAGCGTGAACAGTATCTTAATTATAGCTGTTTCAGAACCTCATCTATCAATCAGTGATGAACAACACTTCTAAAGGTTCACAAGCGGAAGAAAAAAGACTCAGTGGACATACGATGGACTAAAATGGTCCATTGCCTCATCTCTCTCAAAGATGTGTTGAGCCTAGACCCAACCTCAGACTTGCAAAGATGATCAGAAAAGCTCAGGAACACTCACTGCACTTCACAGAGTGTATAGCTGTAGAAATAAATCAGTATCCAATTTTGAAGTGTAATGTGTGAATTAGGTCCTAGTTCATACCTCCAGTTGTCCATGGTGGGAGCTACCATACTGCATTTGTTGGGATGATTTCCAAAGTATTTGGAAAGAAGCAATTACTGGTAATCTGATTTAAGACTTTTAGAATTGGAGCTGCAACTGCAAGGCCATGTGTTATACTGACTGCAGATATTCCACCCTGTCCTATGTGTAACTGATCCAGACAGAGGCTTCACACCTGGCAACCTACTCATGACCACGTATTTCCATATATGAAAGGATCAGCCTTGGACCTACTCTGGTAGCCAAGTAAATTAAGTGAAAACTGTATCATTCAGGCTTTGGAAGACTTATCTGAACACAGGATGAATGCTACCAACAGTCACTTCCTCCAGTTGCCATCCAAAATAAGCGTATTAGTGACACTGGGCTAGAATTTCTCTGTTTGAACTAATGCTGGAAAAATCTCACAACCTATTAAGTTAATTGAGGGGTGAGGGAGGGCTTACAGTTACATGCAATTGTTCTAAAAATCCAAACTTATTCATGTTGTTTTCCACCAATTCTAACACTCTTGGAAATCAGTGAAACCTTTAAGTTCATAAAATGGTAGGGACAGGAAAACAAACCGGCCCTTTTTGGTGTGGGACATAACAACTAACCAGTATCCTTTCTCTTTTATTACTGTGGCAAGCATATTTCCTAAGTCACACTTCTTAATACCTCAATGCAACAGCCAGCACAGCCA
Source organism: Egretta garzetta (assembly GCF_000687185.1). NCBI lineage: Eukaryota > Metazoa > Chordata > Aves > Pelecaniformes > Ardeidae > Egretta > Egretta garzetta. The sequence continues at coordinate 6,511,715 of NW_009258754.1, forward strand.
GGCACCATTTCCTTCCACTAACTTGAAGAGTTGGAAAAGAGGAAAGAACATCTCTCTCCCCAGTTTCCTAGCCATACACAAGTGACTGAGGGTTGATCAGGCCAGTACCTGCATTGTACTTTATTGTTAGTTTTAAAACTGCTGCTGTTCCAGCGCTAATATTAAGCATTCTTCCACAAGACTAAACAGAGATTCTAATAACAAAGATGATTAAAAGGGAGTCTCTACTTCTGCAAGAAAGCACAGACAGCAGGAACTGTCAACCCTTTAAATTCTAAAAATCAGGATAGAATTACTATGCAAACCAATACACAGCACAAGCTCCTAAGTGCAACACAGAAAACAAAACTACTTCATTACCTGCTTGTCAAAACTAGAAGCCAGAACAAAGGGACTGGAGATTTGAAGACACAGGCACAGGGACACTGACCTCAGCAGGAGCTTGAATGGCAGGAAAGCAGCAAGACTGCAGGGAACTAAGGCTGGACATGCAAACTGCTTCAGTTTTCTTATCAGCCAAGGAGGAAAAGCAGAATGAAAGCAGCTAAAAACCTGCAGTGTGCGCCAGCAGGGTAGTGAAGGTCAAACTCAGCAAGAGACAATGCATTCTAATGAATATTTCCTCAACTCCTGGAAGATTAGATGCAGCACACCTTTAAATCCCACCAATATATTACACTGCTCCAAAAAAAGAATCTATCAGACATGCAAACTGTAGAAATATCTTATTTTCTCATGGCAGAGCTTCTCAAGTGCAAGCCTCCAAAAAAATCTTAGGATGGGTATCTGTCTATACTCCGAAAAAAACCAGTTATCCTATGTAACAGGAACCACCACTGCAAGGAAAAGAAGTTAACAGTCAATACTATTCCTATAAGAAACAGAAAAAAGTCTTCAAGCCTGTGTTGGCATACAAGTAGAAGGTCTTCTGCTAGTGATCACACCTGCTCATTTAAAAGCTAACATAGCTAGTAGGATGGAATAGAATCATAGAATCATTTAGCTTGGAAAAGACCTTTAAGATCATAGAGTCCAACCATTACCCCGGCACTGCCAAGTCCACCACTAAACCATGTCCCTAAGCACCACAGCTATACGGCTTTTAAATCCCTCCAGGGACAGGGACTCAACCACTTCCCGGGGCAGCCCGTTCCAATGCCCGACAACCCTTTCGGTGAAGACATTTTTCCTAATGTCCAATCCAAACCTCCCCTGGCGCAACTTGAGGCTATTTCCTCTCATCCTATTGCTTGTTACTTGGGAGAAGAGACCAACACACACCCAGCTACACCCTCCTTTCAGGTAGTTGTAGAGGGGGATAAGGTCTCCCCTCAGCCTTCTCTTCTCCAGGCCAAACAACCCCAGTTCCCTCAGCCGCTCCTCATCAGCCTTGTGCTCCAGACCCCTCACCAGCTTTGTTGCCCTTCTCTGTCATGCTCCAGCCCCTCAATGTCCTTCTTGTAGTGAGGGGCCCAAAACTGAACACAGCATTCGAGGTGCGGCCTCACCAGTGCAGAGTACAGGGGAAGAATGACTTCCCTGGTCCTGCTGGTTACACTAAATGAACAGTTAAGAGTTAAAAAGCGTCAAAAAAGCATGCAATACAAAAAAGCCAAACGAACCAACCAAAAAAAACAAATCCATAACCCCAGAGGCTGAAAATGAATTCCAATGTGCTAATTTTTGTACTGCTGTTGCCTTTGCTCTATGTCACATGGGGCAGGATGATGTGGTGGGGAGTGGGGTGGAGAGTGAGCAATGGCATAGATGAGGTTAAACCAGCAGCAACCAAACTTCACTTTCAACAAGACAGAGCACCCCAGAAAGTGGTTTCTTCCCATTCCAGCTATGCTTCCTGCAACTTGCATCGTAATGTAAACCTTAACAGTGACCTCAGTGTTAAAGAACGGCAGTTTCCCAGTTGCATGGCATGTATGATCAGTATGCTAGGTTTATAGTAGCCTAGAGTCACAGGCTCTACACAGGGACGAGTATCCACTATACTGCAAACTTACTGCCACTGGACCCAAGACATTTCTGCATGCACTGAAGCTCAATTCACTAGTACATTGTCCCATTTTCAAGTGTTTCTAAGTAAGATGTACAGACAGAACCTTTTCCAGGCCTTTCTGCTATATAGCCCTACTTGTCTGCTTAGGATGTGGCAGAAAATAAGAGACTGAAACTCACGTTTGTCAAGTTACATTACTAAGCCAACTAACATTCAAATAGTTCCTTTTTATGATGCTAGAACAGACAGCAATCTTGTGCAGGAAAAGTCACCTGTCTTTTCAGGAGTTTTTCCCCATTTAAAGCACTTGGGCATATTTGGTACCACAGTTACAATATAGTGTTACTGAAGAAGAAAGCTTAAAGAGCTTTTGAAATTAACATTTCTACCTCTTAAATGAAACTGGAAATTTTTCCAGATTACATTCCAGTAAAGTTGATGCCTTCCAAGGATATGCCTGCAGAAGAGGACATAAGAATGATTCATGGATGAGAACACACAGTGGGCACGACAGCTGGTAATGGCTCTTCACTAGAAAAAAACCAACGCATGTAAGTTGTGTGCACTACCCACAGTATTCCCAGCTGTTAATCTAGCTATAAAATATGCTTTAGGTCTCCCAAGTCACAGACTGTGAAGATGGACAGACATAAGGGAAGAAAATGTGAAGCAACAGTGTAGAGGACCACACTATATCATTTATTTTATTTCTCTCTGATCCCACCCAAACAACTTTGACCTAGAGTGACTTGCATAGAGGAAAATTCACTCAAAAATTCATAGGCAGAAAGCTATCTACTACTACCCATATGCTAAACATATTCTGCCATTTCAGCAAACTAGATATATTTGGTTATTTTAATCTTCTCTTAAGTTAACATTTTCAGCCTTTACCACAATCTGCCTTCAGGGTGGGATCACATTCGGAACAGCTATGAAACAAACAGGTCTTTTCATATTGAACTGTTTTAAGCTCTTTTCTCTTCATTTTTCCTTCTTTACTACAACATGGGTCTTCAACTGTTCGTTCCTGGTTTAAAAGCAGGCAGCCATGTCAGATAATTAACAGAAGGTCTACCTGAGGGCTTTCCTGGGTAATTTGCAGCTTGACTGACCTATAAAAAACTTATAGGGAACTAAGTCTGTGGTACCTAAAAGTAATGGGTGTTTGTTCACTTCAGCACTACTTAATTACTTTTCCTTTGGTTCAAAGTAAAAAAGAAATAATTTATCCTTCAAAAACATTTCATGAGCTAATTTAAAATGATTGACTTCAAAAGAAAATATGAAGAAGAAAAATGTTAAATTCTTAGTATGTTAAAATGCAATAGCAGCAAAAAAACCCACCCCTCTTCTGTTTTATAGACATCAGATAGTTTCCCCTTTAAATAGGGTACAGGAGTATAGTGAGTACCCAGTGAGTATACTCACCACAGTTCGGGAAGCATACTACAAGGAAATGAACAGCATTACACTTAAAAGACTGATAGGTCTGTATGTAACTTGTAGCTGTTTGGGACAGCCATCCTCATTGGATTCCATTATATAGTTACTACCAGTCATAAAGGAGGCCTGAAACTGATTCAGGAAATCCCATCCTTCTACAAATATATATTAATACAAATATGTATATGTGTGAATACAAATATTAATACAAATATTAATACAAATATGTATTTGTAGAAGAGTTTCTTAGTGTCCAGGGTTCATAAGCAAAAATCCAATGATAGCTAGTAGTCAAATGTTTCTGCACACAGCTATCTGTATCCTCATTTTATTCTTCATGGTTCTGAAATGATCAAGTGTAAGAATTTTATTGTTCACATATAATTTATTTTAAATGTACAAATTTCAGATCTTGAAGAGAGGTGAAACAGGACAAGAAACAAGTACAGATATTTAAGTAGGCTATTTAATTTAGACACATCTGTAAGTTACTTCTGAAACCAGCGCTTGAGTCTCTCTCATATAGTTAATAACATCTTAAGTTAACTTAATAATTGCTCCAATTTTGAAATATAATCTATGTCCCCAGAAGCAAAGCTTTTGTGCTGCATACCAGGGGGGAAAAAAATACTATTTGTTATTCAAGCTGAACAATTGAGCTGAGATACCATCTGGACAGAGAGATGCCTCTGTCCAGACTCAATTTCCTAACAAATTCATTTTGCCCATTTGGTCAACATATTTCTCGTGTTTTCTGCAATTTGAATGGCCTAGTTTACAACAGAAACATTTTCTCAAAGTGAATTTCCAGTTGAAACCAATCTGTGCAGAGAATATTTGCTTGCTTTTCCAGCACAGGAACTAAAAACCACCGTATCACAACTTCTGGATTCCCCACCATAGCACTGAATTCAGAGTTTGCCAGCAGCGTACAGGAAGACATTTACCGAGTACATTTGAAGAGAAGGTGAAGGCAACTAAATAGCTCAGTGATATTCCTCGGGCAGAAAGAGGATTAATCTGTTCAATAAATTGCTGAGCTACCAACACATACCTGATGCATAAGTACTTCCTCTTTTCTTCACCAACTACTGTTCAGCCAAAAAGTACCTATTTGCACCCCTTACTCTAGCTGTAATTACTGGCTTGATTAGTTCGTGGTGTGGTTTGGGTTTTTTTAAGTTGGTTTTACTGATGGAAGTTAGCTGAGATAAACATCTCACACATTTCATGCTACAATGAAATGGAATCTAAAACAAATTTTAGTAAGAATGGTGTCCTCAAACATATTTGCATCTGTTAAACCTACATCTCTTCTGCCTTGTCAATGCAAATTCTGTGGTTATGGAGAATTAACAGGCTGGCATTTGGAAGGAGAACAATAGCTAACATCAGACCATGGATAATATCTTTACAGCTGTTATTTAGCTTTGGTTTTCTGTTTAAAGAAACTTATGTTGTGCCCCCTCTCCCTCTTGAGCCTAGCCACAGTTTTTCAAGACTTACTTGAATTGCGTCCTAGGAATCTCAAAGATAACTTGGTTCCTCTGAGTTTTATCAAGACTGATAGTCAGGTGGAGAAAGAAAGCACGCAGCTGTTCAGACTGGAAAAACCTTTCCCAATGCAGACTTTCATTAAATACCCAGAAAGAAAACTTTAACGCTGGAGGAAGCATCATAAAAGGCATCAGAACCAGTAGGTGTCAACCCCAAGACACGTCTTTAAGAAAAATGGTCTTCAGGTGTTTCTGCAAGCACAAGAACATATTTTTTCCTCCCTTACAGTTCCTCCCAACTGCACATCCCTTCAAAAGGATCTGTAATACATGTCTGCACATCTTAGCTATTTCCATTGAAATGGCATCTAAAAGATGCTGAATTGATGATTTCACAAACAGCAATCTTGAACACAGAAATGGTATGCAAGCACAGCACTGTCACAAGCATGCTGCAGATGTGCCTCAACCTGCTGCTCCAACTAACCATAATTAGTAGAGACCTGTGAAAAACAGAGTACAGAACTTGAAAAGATTGAAGCCAGCAGCCCTCAAAGGGTGAGGCCATCAGCATATGTGGAAAATAAAACTGTTCAAATACCTGGTAGCAAGGCCAATATTAAAAAACAAAAAAAAATACTGGATCAAATCTATATGCTTATTTCGGGTTTCATCACAAGACAAGCCTGAGGAACAGCAGCAGATGACCGTGATGGTAGATTGTATCTATTTCGGAACACGTACAGCAACCTTCCTCCTCCTGCCTCTCGCACCATGGAAAACAAGGCTCAGTTAAATGGTTAATACCAGGAAGCTCAGTCTGCCCCTAGCCCTGATCTTCAACCACTCCATAAGCCATCAAGGCAACCACAACCTTTGGGAAATTAAACTGCTACTAAGCAAGACTTGACACACTGAAAATCTGACAAGTAAGGAGCTCATGGAAGCAAATCGACCTTACTCTTCTATTTGGCAAACATGTTACTGGTGATCAGAAAGGCAGTCCATAAGTGGTTACATATAGCGTTAGTTCCTTGAATGCTTTGAGGCATTTTTAAGTATTATCAAGTTCCTGGTGTAAAACTATGGGTACATTTAGTCTGGTGTTTGAGCAAATCAAGAATGCCATTCGTTACTGCTCTGATTCAATGACCTTACACACATAATCAATGGCTAAACTGATAAATGGGAAGACTTCTTAAAAATCTATTTCTTGAGTGCTGGAACTAAATGTTTTATTCTCGACAGCTGTAATTTATAATTTAGTGACAAGAACATTTGTTCCAGCTGTTCAGGCCTATTTCACACAGCAGAGAGGGAGCACGCTGTATTTCCAAAGCCAGACGCTACATTTGGATTGGGAACTGCTTGATTTATTTAGCATATCAAGTTATTAGCTAACTCAAAACAATCAGAAGACATTCTTAATGCTCATAATTAGAACACTCATCATGGGAGCTACGAGGCTGGAGTTCTTTAAAGCTTCAGGAATAATAAAGTGCCAGAAAAAAGTAAAACAAACGAGTAGCTTTTAATGTCAGGGCCTAATTTTTTCATGTGGCTAAGTAATTTCCTCCATTTAATTGGGATGATTCATGCCACGTATGCTCTATGCCAGTGTTTTAACATTCAGTTCACATGTTACAGAATCTGATCTTTCTAGGTCTAATAACCAACATGTCTAGTGTTTCTTATTTTCATTTCCACTTTCAGCTAGCAAAAACTGGCTAAATCTTTTCCTCAGAAAGCTTGGTCCAAAAAGCTGACAACTTTTTCTGAAGCACTGGGGGGAGAAGGGAAATTTCTTGTTTCCACTAAAGGCAGTTTTTGAGCACTCAAGAAACAATGGCAGGCTTAATTTATCCAGAATTTTTTGCAATTCTTTTAGTTTCCCCAACAGAAAATGGCGCTTTGGTCCAAAGTACCAAAAATTTACCTTGTAATATCAAGTACCTGGTCCATTTAATTGTATATGTAAAAATATACATTAACATCTTACTAATATAATCTAGTTTATGATTAACTAAAATGTTCTTTCAAATATTTCAAGGTGTACGAGTACTGTACTTGCTCACCCTTGTTCCTATAACTCCCAGACAGCCTCTACATTATCTAGGGAAACTAACATTAAACTTCTTAACGAGAAAAATAATTAGGAAGGAATAATTTGCACTGATTTAGCTTTTAATATCTGTATTTCCATATTTGTTTCCTGCTTGCAAATTCAGCTAGCTAATGAAATTGCTATGTGCCAAAATTGAACCCACTTTTGTCCACTGCCTTTGGAAATTACTGTCAAGAGATTACTATGCATATTTAAGAAATATACTGTGCAGTGATATGAATAAGCATTTTCAAGGCTATTAAAGATTTTTTTAAAGTTCTATGATGTGGGAAAGAAATTAAAAGAAAAAAAAAATCACTCTGCATTGGAAAGAAGCCCATTTTTAATCAACAGGAACTCAGAAAAAGTATGCAACTATTCCTGGTAGACAATTTATTATATTTTTAACATTTCTTCATCTGAAATAGATGGCATAGTATCAGGGGAGTTGGAGTAAATAGACTTCAGCTCAGCTCTCATTTCAAATGCAGCAAGAGAAGTCATGACCTTTGGTAGGGATCCACACTCTTCATCTGCACTTCTAGGTTCGTTGCAGAAACGTACATCAAAACCATCATTATGATAAAATACCATTTTTCTTTTTACATAAGGAAGAATTCTTGTGGGTTTTTTTTAATATTAATCTTAAAGCTCAAAGTTTAACAATTCTCAGTTTCTGTTCATGAAAGTTCAGCCAGGACTAATCAACCTGTCGCATCTTAGGCCTTAAAAGCCTAAACCACTGATATAGGAACAACATGTTCTTGAACGACACCGAGCATCAGTGATGGCTGAAGAGGGTCTTTTGATGCTAAATCCCACATCTGCTCATGTTGAATCTCAACATAAAGACAGTATCTTCAGTTGAAAATACCTGCAGAATTCCTCCTACACTGGCTGAATTTCAACACAGAGTCCCAGGAGGCTGTTACTCTGAAGGAAAGGAGTTTAAAAATAAGTTGAGAGTATGGCAAGGTGCTAGAGGATGACTAGATGCCTCCTGCCAAGAACAATAAAAGGAGTTTTTAGTGTCAGCAGTAGAGCCACATCTTCTTGCAAAAACCCCACAGGTTTCCTTACCTCTCTCAGATTAGGGACTCTCACCTACTTGAATTAACATAAAATGAGAACTCCAGGAGAAGCAGGAATATCTTTCTAGATGTCCCAACAGATAAACACACCATTTCTAGCAACTTTCATGTGCAGACACATACTCTCAACTATTCCTTTAACCTGTCTGGTCTGTACCTGTACTATGTTCTTACCTTTCATGTCTGAAAGTAACATGAAAAGACTCTTCAAAGGAAAATTTCAATAGTTTCTGAGATTTTTTTTTCCCCTCTACAGCTGTATATAAAGGGTTAGTATGTTCTTTGTCATTTAGTCCTTTGTTGCTTGGAATGCAAAAGTGTAGCCTTTTGATGAAGGCTGGCAGTGACCCAGCTTTAGTTGCAGTTGTTTTAATACTGTAAAAACATATGGGACTCTCTCGCTTTTATCTTTTGGCTTCTGTAGTCTTTTAGAATTACGCATAACATTTTGATTTTCAAAATATTGCTGAAACCAAAACACAACTCACTGCAAACCCAAAGACAACATTCCCATTTCATAGCCTAGGGCTACAATTTCCTGCCTCTGTATTGCTGTGCCCCAGCGAGACCGCAGAAGCAGTCTGCATCTCTGCCTTGGGGGGCTGGGGTCCAGTGATTCACCGGTGGCTGTAGCGATGCTGTTCAGACCTTCCCCACTGTTCCACATGCATGGAGCGTCTCTGAATTCATGACAAAACAAATTTACTGTAAGAATCTTAGCATAAGCTGCTTGGTCAGCATAGGCAGCTGTCAGCTCTCAACTGCTTGATTTCTGACCCTGAATTAGCACTAAAGACGACGAGCTGACATACTGATGGGAGGCCTGTTCTGCTGTTAACAGTTGCAGCAGTGGTTTCCCGAATTACCACAAGCCAAACATAAGACAACTATAGCAGCAGATACAAAGGTCCACACAGCCCACTATGCTGCCTCTATCAGTGGCCAAAACCAGGTAACTAGGAAGGAACATAAGAAGGTTGTGCAAATAGCAACACTTACCCTGAACCAGTCTCCTGCCAGCTTAATTTAATGTCCCCCTCTCTACTGAGCTGGAGAGAAACTCTACACGCTCTCTCCATGCCACATGACTTTATAGCAGTCTATCACCATTTCCCTCCATAGCCTTCTTTCCCTGCTAACCTCATTACTGATTTCTTTTGTAGAGCCCATTTGAAGCTTTTGATCAGCCTTGCTGGCTTCTCATCACTTCATTCAGATTTAGCATATTTGGGGCAGGGTGGGGAGTAAAGGAACCATAACTGCATAGAGTATTCAAGAAGTTCTGTGCATTAATATTAGCATAAAAGCATTTAAATGCTACTTCAATTTTGCTCTCTATTATTGTCTGAACTCCCTACTATTTGACCTGTTGGACCACTCCTGAACACTGAGATGGCGTTTTTATCATAACCCAAGATCTTGCCCGAGAACCAGCTCAGAGCCCACCAATCTCTCTCGTTCAGCTTCCCTCCTTCCCCATATACATAACTTTGTTTACCTACACCACATTTTTTTTGTATTTCACTGCCCACTCAGTTTCACCAGGATTTTATAAAATGCTTCAGGCATCGTTAACAATTCAAAGTTATTCAGGAAGGTAATGAATGACATCAAGTATCCAGCTCTTACTGCACCATTTATGCATATGCTGACCAGCACTGGTCCCAGAACAGATATGTTTGCTAACTCATTGGAAAAGCTGCAACATTTTGCACAGCCTGACTTCTCCTTACAAAACCCAGGCTGACTCTGGACTTCGCAAGAAGTTAATCCCTGTGTCCAGTAATTCCGTTCTCAATATCCCACTGACGAGCAACTTTTTCTTGTACATACCTCAAGCTCATCAGCCTGTAGTTTCCTGTATCACCTTTTTAGAAAGTTGTATCACATCTGTCATCCTTCAGTTCTCAGGTACCAGAGTTCTTTTATGCAACACCAGTTAGTCTTTCTATCTCATTCTTTAATTCCTACAGAAAGCTTGGGTTAATAACAAATTACTTGGCAACTTCTGTATTTGATTCATAAATTCCCCTACCAACTCTTCAGTTTGAAGGAGATTTTCTGATGAATTCTTCTTTAAGAAGTGTTCCAGCACAGGAAACTACAGTTTCTTCACAATAAGCAACAGATGCAAAGAATTCATTTGTCATTTCTGAGCACCTACTAACCCTGGAGATTTTTCTGGCAGGCTCCCTGATACTCATGTTTTTGAAGATGTATTTCTTACTACCTTTGACTCCTTTTGCAAGAGGTCCTCTTAACTCTTTTTTCAGTCTGCCTTATTGCATTTCTACATTTAACCTGTCAGTTTTTATAATCCTTTATATTTTCCTCATTTAGATAAAGCTTTAAGCTTTTAGAGGACTCTCTCTGGCTTTCAACAGCAACTATCATGCTGCTATTAAGCGATGATGCTTCCTTTCTGCCCTTTCTGAAGTGTTTCTCAATAGGTGGAAAACATTTGTTCTCTGCCTCCAGTATCACATCCACGCCATCTGTAACTTTCAGCTTCCTTTTTAACAAGCTGGCACGAGCTATTTCCCACATACTTCTTGAAGTTGAGCATGGCTGCAGTAGATTATTTGGCTTCTGTTTCTCCTGCATGGATCCTGGAACTAATTATGCTATTTCTGCTCTTGAACTGACATTCTGAACCAGGTTTGTGCACAATTTGGCACTGAGTCAAAGGTAGCTTTCTTGCTTAGAGAAGTAGAACTTATGCCACTATGATAGGGCCAAAAGTGAGAAGAGCTTTCCCATGGCAATAGGGCAGCTCTGAATGCTGATGCCACAGACAGCAGCTCCCCCGAGCCTCAGAGGACAAACATAGCTCCTGATTCCTACAGCCAAAGTAAGGCTCAGCTCCGCACTGTGTCCTACCCGTCACCAAGCAGTAAGGATGGTTATATGGAGGGTGCCTGGGGTAAGCGTTGCCAGTTTCTTCATCAAAACAAAGAATGGGACCGGTGCTGTTTAACGTTTTCATCAGTGACTTAGACAGCGAGATTGAGTGCACCCTCAGCAAGTTTGCGGATGACACCAAGCTGAGTGGTGCGGTTGACACACCAGAAGGAAGGGATGTCATCCAGAGAGACCTGGACAGGCTGGAGAGGTGGGCCTGTGTGAGCCTCATGAGGTTCAACAAGGCCAAGTGCAAGGTCATGCACCTGGGTCGGGGTACCCCCCATATCAATACAGGCTGGGGGAAGAAAGGATTGAGAGCGGCCCTGCCGAGAGGGACTTGGGGGTGCTGGTGGATGAAAAGCTGGACATGAGCCTGCAATGTGCGCTGGCAGCCCAAAAGGCCAACCGTACTCTGGGCTGCATCAGGAGAGGCGTGGCCAGCAGGTCTCCCTACTAGGCTCTGGTGAGACCTCACCTGGAGTCCTGCGTCCAGCTCTGGAGCCCTCAGCACAAGAAGGACATGGAACTGTTGGAGCGGGTCCAGAGGAGAGCTACAAAAATGATCCGAGGGCTGGAGCACCTCCCTTATGAGGACAGGCTGAGGGAGTTGGGCTTGTTCAGCCTGGAGAAGAGAAGGCTGTGGGGAGACCTGATTACAGCCTTTCAGTACCTAAAGGGGGCCTATAGGAAAGATGGGGAAAATCTTTTTAGTAGGGCCAGCTGTGTCAGGTCAAGGGGGAATGGTTTTAAACTAAACCAGGGTAGGTTTAGACTGGATATAAGGAAGAAATTCTTTACAATGAGGGTGGCGAAACACTGGAACAGGTTGCCCAGAGAGGTAGTGGAGGCCCCATCCCTGGAAACATTCAAGACCAGGTTGGACGGGGCTCTGAGCAACCTGATCTAGTTAGCGGTGTCCCTGCTTCCTGCAGGGGGGTTGGACTAGATGACCTCTAGGGGCCCCTTCCAACCCAAAACATTCTATGATTCTATGAATCAAAGAACCTTTTAACCACTGTTCCTGTAAGTTTTGTATAACCTTAATTTCACTGAGGTTAACAGAGTTATGCCAAATTTGAAGATGCAAAAGCAAACTGTTAAACCCAGTATGCACTGTGAAGCTTACTTCTGGGTGTGCCTCCCTCTTTCCCCGTAGCCTGTGGCCTTGCCATCATACAGCACAACAGTGTTTGCAACAACCAGTGCCTGTACAAATGGAAGCCCATGAATATGATACTGTACTGACTCTTAAGATGCAATTTCTATTTCTGTCTCTGCCCCAAACTTGCTATGTGACCTTCAGCAAGTCATCAGATCTCACTGACTCATATGAATATCTCTGGAAATGGGTACTGCAAAGCTTTAATATCTGCAGATGATTATTATACACATAAATCCTCATCATCATTTTCATCACTATTTTCATCACTTGCTATTTCACTGTCATTCCAGATAGGAAGCAGAAAGATCAGTGGAAATATACAAAACAGATACCGTTTCTGTGGAAAAAAATAGGGACTGCATTTGCTACGCCTCCAGGTTCTGCCGGACAAGGGTACCTTCCAAGCTGCTGTAAACAGGCGACACTCCATTGCAATGATCGGGGAGGGGGCATGCATCTGCCGAGGACACGGTTCATTATGCTCACTACAATATTAGTTCACACAAAATAAGGAAGAGACTGAAAAAACCCATCTATTATCAGGAGCTCACAACTCAGACAATATGGGGATGGCAGAAATAGGCACAGAGGAAGTAATAGGGACTGGGACAGTCATGCCTATCAGCTCCAGTTAGCTACAGAACACACATCTTTTGAGACAGCCAGGCCAGCACCTTGCTACCCACTACACCAAACTGCGTCCTCCAATCTTCTAATTTGGTCTTTCCCAATATGAATTCCAAATGGATTTTTTTTAAATAATCTACATTTCTTAGAAATAATAACCAGCAGTTGCAAACACTTGAGCTTTGTATTTTCCAGGTCATCTTTATTTCATGTTACCAACCAGAGGACAAAGCAAATGGAAGGAAGGAGCATAGAAACTCTTCTGGAAAGGCTTCTGTCCTGGAAGCTGTGAGCAAACTGCTTTACAAATGGTCAAGCAAAAGTTCAGCTTCTAATCAGTGAAGCCCGTGCTAAGCTGTTGATGCCAAGGCTTGTTGTACACAACCATAATTGCTGACAACATACTTAGCCAGAGGGATCACCTAACACGGAGGGAACTGGATTTTCCAGATAGCGCAGAGACCAAAACATAAGCAAGAGCCCCATGCTGAATCATCAGCTGTTATTACAATGAGAACAAAGCTCTAAATCTGTGTGCCCTTACATTTAATAACACTCACACATCAATAATGTAAAATAGCACACTGAACACTGATATGCTGAATACCAGCCAGGGGAGGGAAGGACAAGAAGGATACTTCGCCCACTCAGAAATTCCTGTGCAGGAATTCCAGTAGCATTTCTATGGCCATCACCCATCAGCTCCAGAAACTGTTCAGCTGCACTGCCTTCTACACAAAGGCTTGTAACAGAAAGGGATTCTCTTTGGTTGTGTTTTGAAGCTTCCCTGGCTGAACATGGATTGTCTTTCTACCCACTCATTCCCTGCTGTGATATCAACCTTCTCTGTTTGCTGAGACTGAATAAATCAAAATGAAAGTTCACACTCCTAAGCCCTCAATATATTTTAAATTCCCCATGCTGTTCAGAAGGCTGTTCTTCCAGTCAGTGACTTCACTGATCTCTCCTGACTCTACATACATGTAAGGAGATTAGAAGCAAGCATAAAATAATCTTTAATAGAAGATTTTGTATGGTAAGTAGGAGTCTTTAAACATATTACAGCAATGAGAAAATATCCCTCTTCTAGTACGCAAATATTTATGCAGGTTAAATATTTATGCACATACCACCCTGGCGTTCTGCACCGGTTTACCCCACATACTCAGAATGTGTGGGAGTTCAGCAACATGCTTTTGTCAAGGTTTGTGTTTTTATGCCATATTTACCCATACAGAATCCACACGCCTCCTCTGCTATTCGTAATAAAACCACCCAAACATTTCATATCCTGTAATATTGTAAGAAACAGCTCTAGCCATGATCAGTGTTAACGTTATCTGAGAGCCACCAGATGGTGCTGTTAAAGACTGTATGTAAAGTTATTCCAAACTGATCACTTAATGAAATAAGATTTAAAAACTGGTCTTAAAATGCTGTTGTTTTAATTCTATGTTTATTAGACCAGCAAGGCTGCCCTGTGGCTTTCTTTTTAAAAAGGAGAAAAGTTAGTGCTGAGAGCAATATAGCTCATTAAAGCAGAAAAAAGTTCAGTTAAAGCCTCTAGGAGTTCGAGGGTGCATTGGCTAGCTTTTAGGCATCTGACTACAGAAAAGAAAGCATCATTATCCTGAGAGACATACCCACGCTTCCGATGCGCTGCCTGGGCAGAGGTGGCATGCAGGCTGCTTCCAGCCCAGCTCAAGACAGTCAGGTAAAGTGCTACCTGGCATCAGCATATTTGGTATTCAATGTCTTCAGCTCCCTGCAAAGGAAACTGCTAAGAGCCAGTTTGAAACTCAGAGTTTATTCTTTAAACGCCCATATTCAAGGAAGAAACAAAACCTCTTTGCACTGGAAACCCACAGCCCAACTCACTCTGGAAGATGGGAAAGGAGGCCCTTTCCTCACTCCTTTCAAAACAGCAGCTCCCAAGGACATTCCCTCCTCGTGTGCAACACCGTGCTCCTCCAGGATGGGGGGGAGGGGTCAAGGTTCAGAACTCCCTGGGTCTGCAGGGATGGGGAGGGGGGCAAGAATTTTAACCAAAGTAATTTCAGAGAGTATATAAGTTACTCACAAGTGATGACTGGAACCCATGTTTCTAACCTTTCAGGCATTTGCTCTCATTCCTCTTGTACATTTTGACCACTAATCCCCAAATCCGTCAATAAGGGCAGGTAGGGCATGCCTCCAGGCCAAAGTGCCAGCAGTCCGGCAGCTTCACCACCGTGCAGGACAACAGGGGATATGAGCTCACACTCTCAGGTAAGAGAGGCAGTCGAATTCAGGTCCCTCTGCTTCCCTCAGCCAAATGTACAAAAAAATTAAAAATACGCATCAGTAAATTGCAGAAGCAGGAGCCATATCAAGGCTGAGCAGCCTCCCTCCGCCAGCACAGCTACCCACCCCACTGAGCTCTTCAGGGCACTAACAGGGACAAGCACCCAGCTGCCATACCCCAGGCAGACTTGGGTGCAGCCCTCCAGGCCCACCAACTGCCCCAGGGCAGCAGCACAGTTCCAAGTAGCAGATTTTTATTTTTAAAATCCCTTCCAGAGGTCTGACAGCAGCTATGTAGACTCCTTCAGGACAGCAATTTTAGGCACCTAAATTCTAGCCAGATCTCATGTCAGCACTTATTTTGGGTTGTGTTTTTGTTGCTTCAGAATAGAAAGGTTTGTATTAAAAGATAGCATTTTCCAAAGCCTGGAATTCATTGGCTCTCATCCAGTTATTTCAAACTGACTTCATTTCTACCTTTCTGCCCCCTTGACTAACAAAGTAACAGATGTGAGTATTTCATGAAAAACAACTAGGTCATCCCCTCTTTGCTCCAGCATTATCAGATGACTACAAGCTGCATCTGATGACTACAAGCTGTGTATGCGAACAGAAACAACCCCACTGTTAGCAACCCCTGTGTCAAGGAAATCTAAAGTGCATGGATACAAAATAAACACGAGATTGGGAAACTGCCTTTGTTAGTATAATAAGTTTTAAAATTATGTAGGAGATGTAACCATGTCTGCTTCCAAACAGATTACATGAGATACAAAGTTATGCAGTAGATTAGCCACAGAACCACGCATTTATTGCGGTTATGAGAACCAGAAGGGCCAGGTTAGCTAATGCTCCGAGAAATCTTTGACAGCTTACTCTAAGACTTCTCTAACTTGTGATGGGAAGCCTGCAAACAGCTCATGACTATGTGTTCAAAAGCATGCATGTGGACTATAATGCACGTTGCTCACCAACTGAAATGCTCTACTGACTGCGTGAGATGTTATGTACTTGAATGAATTGCAGCCCTGGCTATTAACAGTTTCATAATGGTTCTGTGAATTAGCATTAAATTACAGTGAATGTTACAGAAGAGGTTCTAATATTTACATTAGTGCCTAATGAGTTCCCCATAATTAATATAATTGCACTGAGCCACAGAAATTAATATTCAACCAATTATTTTAAAGAGCTATCCAATCTACGTAGAGATTTTTGGAAGACACCTTCCCAATAACGACAAAAAGGATTTTATAAAAGCACAGGACCTGATGCTGCCACGACTTCTGCAGATCGAGGCCTGGGTCCCCAATGAAATTTTAGAATAAATTCATTTACCCAGTTTTCTAAGCATTCACATTATGTTTACTCTAGAAATATTGTAACATAAAGCAGAAAACATATGAATATGCTCCACTTTAAGCATGACTTCTAGGGCTGTAACAAACATGACTGAGATAAAACAGGGACAGGTAACGCAGGTACATAAACAGCTTCAGTGACGACTACAAAGATCCCACCAGAAGCAGGGAAATACACTGCTTGTAGCTCCAGACTGAGTGTTTTATAAGGCATGAGGATTAAAAAAATCCCAAATCTTTTCACCTGCAAGGAATCTGCAACACTTTGTCCTGATTTTTGAAAGGCAGACTTTGGGAGACACACAGTCGTGGAGCCCCTTTGAAAGTCAGGTGTCTTTGGAACCCCTCCGGTGACACCCCAGGGATCGTTACCTTGCATATTCAAACAGGAGCCCAATGCCTTTCTTCCCATTTTTCCAAATATTTTGTATTTGGAGATAGCTGATGCAGTTTTCAATTTGTTTGTTTAGCAGTTGTTTCATCTTCAAACAAAAGACAGATAACTAACTTTCCTCTCTTGCTACATCTGTCATGTTTAAATATACACTACACTGCTATTTCACTAAGCCTACGACGAGAACTTCAGAGGTCCTATTCTTCAGGGTAACTGGTAGCACTAAGGGCAAAAGGTTAAGTATGTAAGTCTTGTGTATTAAAGGATAATTAATCTTCTCGCATCCTCATCCATCTCTGCTATGTCGCCAGACATTAGATCCAGTTTGCTTACACCAGAGAGCAATTTAATGTTTTAAATAGTGCTGGAGAAGACCAGCAGAGAACCATCTCTCTTCCTCTGTATCCCCTTCCACCAAAATCTACTGAGAGTTATTTTAAGAGTAAACAAAAAGCAAAAAAAATTTGTCAGCCAGCCCACCCAGAATCACGTTATAGTTTGAGAAAGCCTGCTTATGGTGAAAGAGCACACACAAAGACTTGAAGCTAACACACCAAGCAAAGAAGGTCTCAACTTGAAAGATATTTATACCATACTGGTAAAATACCGCCCCTGTTGCGCCAAAGCTAAATATTACCGTTCTAAATATTATCTCTGTGAAAGGTACCCACCTACTAAAGCATTGCTGGAATAGACTGTTCTCCCCTTTCCACATGGCTGCAGCACAGGTTTGCAGCATTGCTTCCAAGCACAAACACAAAAAAATGGGAAAGGAGCACAGCAATTAATGATTTTCAAAGCCAAAGGGCCTTTGCTACCCATCTCCTTTAAACTCGCTATCAAGTATTTCTCTACTTGAGGTGGACTGTCCATCACAAGATTGGGAAGTGTTTGTCAGAGAAAGAGGTAGCAAAACCGCCAACCGCCAGTTGATCATTGATCGTACTTTCTTTCCATTATCCCTCCTCCTGCCCCCCCACCAAGTGTCTCTATTCCTTCCAGTTCTTGTCCATCAAACTCCTAGGATGGCAGAGTCTAGCACAGCAAGTACCTGGACCTAGAAATGGGAAACGGAGGGGAAAAAGTAGCTGGAACAAGTGGGGAACATGGGTATTTTCAGCTTCTCACGGCAAATGATTTTTACCTTTTATCAGTTGCAAGTGCAAAACCTAAATTAACCATCCTAAACTACTCAAGGATGCCCTTCAAAACAGTTTTGCCAGTTCTGCTTTTGGTATTCTTTGTGCAGTAACATTTGGTTTGCCTGCTGCAGCTACAAACGTTACATTATTCTGCTGCTATCGGCATCTCAGACACCGAGTCCTGCCGCACTGTTTGCCTTAATGATATCCCATGACAGCAAATGCTCCACACCGTTTATCTGTCATGATAAGTGTTTCCCAAACTCTTTCCAAGCATATTTCTTCTCATCAGTGAGCATTCCTTTATTCTTGTGCTGTAAGGTGAATAGGAGCACGGGACTGATTCATGTACCTCCTGTTACATGTTCTCTTACTCAGGTGTGTACAAAAGATAAGCAAACCATTAAGAGAAAACATGAATACTTGCAAAAATAGCCCATTTAAGACTGTCTTTGTTGCAATCCTGAGGCTGCACGACATTTTAAAAACAGGATTAACAGCATTACAAACAGCAGTTAGGCTAATAAATAGTTAATAGCTAATCAAAATTACAATGTTAGACATTATTAAAGTCACCCCACAGTTTACACTTGGATGTAGGCACAGTCTGGAGGAGAAACTGAGGAGGAAATCCATTCTCTTGGGCCACTGAATAATGTGGGACACCTTGATTGTAAAAAGCATCAGTTTAGCAGTTCATTCCACTTCAGACAAGGCATGAAACAAAGCAGGGGGCATTAGGTGCATTGGGGGTTACAAATGGATACCAGTATAGGTGTGCACCACACAATCCAATGTTGCAAAGGTACTGAAGTTTTCATCCCTAAACAGAGCAACAAAAGAAACAAAATTGTTCTAACTGCCCCACCTCGCTCCACGCAGACCAGCCAGCAGACCCAACCAGGTGGCTGGGCTGTCATACTGAGATCATGTTCTATACAGCACAAGTAGCTGAGGTACGACTGCTTCGATCAGAAATGATCACTTAAACCCCAAACTCAATCAACGCCTATTACCACCTGCAAAGAGCAAAGTCACAGTGCTCTTTCTGCCCAGGTCCAAGTTTCTTTGGCATAACCATACAGCCCAGCAAGTGTCAGAAATGATGGAAACAGGTTCAACTTGTTCCAGCTGCAGTTCTACCCACATTTACAGTATGAAAGGTAAATTTACCTCATTGTAAATTCATTATATCTAATAAAGGTTAAACATACGCTGCAGACTAAGTTTATAAAGGCATAAAGTAGAATCTCCTCCCTCTATCCAGACAGTAACTTTCACAAAAACTTGCAGGAAGCTAATTATCTTTTAAGACCTTTACCTCTGTCACATTTGATTGATATCATTCAACAGTTCAAAATTACTAGGGAGATGGACAGACACACACAGCAGAGAAACATTAATCTGTTTCCATAGTGAAGTGCATTAAAAATAGAAAGAACATGACACTGATGTTTCTTTTCAGATATTGCCACAGGGATTCTTCAGGACACTGTATCCTGAAGCTCTAATCTCTCGTGCAGTCTCACTATTTAAAAAGCAGTACTATGATCCTTCATAATTCTTGTGCTGGAGAACTTAATTGGACCAAACTCCTCTGCATATTCAGGATAGATGAGAAGAATAAAAAGACAGATTTAAAAGTCTAAAACCAGCCTCGTGACTCAGGAACCCCTGCGTATTTAGAACAAACACTGACTTTCTGATGATAATATCAGATATCCATAGTGATGGCAGAGACAGCCAAGCTCCACAGAAGAGCCACTGTCTATCAAGAAAGCAACTCTGTTAGATTGCAAAGAGCAGTAAGGAGCACCCAGAAAAGTGCAAAGACCTAATTCCTGCCCACAGGAATTGAGAGTCTACACAGGTATTTTCCAAATACTTCGGTCCAGACAATGAAGCAATGAAGGTTGCCCTTTCCAACACACTTTACAGAAGTAGTAGCGAGGGCTCCTCAATGCTGTAGTCCGCGGGTCAGACTGGAAAACCTTAAAGATTTAAAATGTTTTCCTTTCCCTGATAAAGGCAGTCATTTTTGTCTGCAAAAGTGAGCCTGTTTTTTTGCCCCATGCCTGTTACTTAAAAGTATGAATTCTACTCCTCCTTTATTTCTGTGTAGGAGTCCAGAAAAAAAGATGAAATACCTTCAATTGAAGGGTCCAAGCAGAACAGCAAATCAACGGAGCCTCAGAAGACACATTTCAGAGTGGCTATAGCAATCAACTAAAAAGCTGTAGCACTGACAAGCTCAGTGGGAGCAATACACAGAAACACTTCTGTAAAAGGTCACCCTCTGCTTAAGTTTTAATCTTGTAATGTGAAGCATTTTGGTAAAGTGTGGGAAACATGCTGGCCAAAGCTAAGGCAGAAGCAATCTTTCTAAGTTGTATTTTACCTGAAGTGGGCTTTTGCCTACTTTCAATAAAGTAGTAATTTGTCTGGCCACTAGTTGATGAAGCATTGAATATATGGAATATTAGAAGAGAAAGCAACACCACAACCTTTTAGCTTAGTGAACGTAGGTAATGGGAGAAAGATGGCAGCCTTCCTGCATCACCTCAGTAGTGATGATTTTTTCTTTCAATCTCATCTTCTTGTAGCAAATAGCCTGCACACATCCTCTGACAAACAGTCACAGGCAAGCTGTTGACTTCATTCAAATCCTGGAACAACACCTGAATCAGCCAGATATCACTAGCTGAAATTTTTTTATAAATACAGGCAAGATTTCTGTGAAGGGCTTTTTCTAAGGAACAGCAGTGCAGAGAACCTATGTTCAAAGTCTTCTTTAAGCTGTAATTAGACTTTGTAGTTAACAATGACCTAGTTACCTAGGTAGTTTTGGGGCTTGGGTCTTTTTTAGATGTACAGGCAGATGTAGCCATAGCAGCACTTGCATCTGCATCAGGATTCTCCCTCTTGAAGCCTCCTGTCCCCATGATTAGTGCCCATATTACTACTGCCTTGAAAATCAAGACTGCCAGAAAGCTGTACCATCCAACATGGACTTTGGCTTTGGAAAACTCAATGCTTATCACTTTTCACAATTGCTAACATCTTTCACTAACATTACAAGATTTTTTTCCAGCTCATTGAAGAGCAGTCAGTAAAGGGTATATACTAGCAGCAACCCAATGGAAGCATCCCACTTGTGCTGAATGAATGCTGTTGCATAGACACAGGAAA
>NW_009258754.1:6532973-6542619 GCF_000687185.1 Egretta garzetta
GAAAGAGTGCTTGCTAAAAAGACCTAATTTATAGGTATTGTTTGCTTTGGGTAATGCTTATTTATAGAATCAAGCCCCTTGAATAGGATGGTCAGCTGCTGTCCAGTAGTGATGGGTGTCTCCACTGAAAGTGTCCTTTCAAAGGTGCCTTCAGCTGGATGACATAAGACTCCCCAAACCACTCTGGAGAATTCCTACATCCCACTGGCACACCTATGTGACTACTCCAGCATAGGCATGGTCCATTTCTATCCATTAGCTTAAATTATGTACAAACCATCTCTTAACTATCTTAACCACAAAGACTGCTCTACAAGACCAGTCCTACTGAGCAGTTCTGTCTGAATATTAAAGTAATCTCCATACAGTTTGGTCAACACCTTTGTCTACAGCAGATGCCAAAAGGAAGAACCTTCAGGAGCTCCTGGTTTCTCTGCCCAGGAAGTTAACCAGCACATCCCAGCATACAAGCAGTGTCTACCAGTTAGTCTGTGCACAGCAGAAGCCACCTGGGGAAGTCTCTGGGACTGTCCGAAAATCCTGTCTGCAGAGCTCCTGTCTGTTGCTCTGCTGCGAGGCTGGCTAGGGATTAGTCAACCACCCTGTCTTCAGGCAGTCTGATGTGTCTTCTCTGCAGAGATTAGCTCCAGAGATCATGGACCACCCAGGGAACTCCTCATTAAGTGTGCTGGGTATCCATACAGGCACAACCACGCTATTCAGCTGCTTCAAAACTGCAGCAGGATGAAGTTGAGTTTCATCCTTATACCACAATTATAAGCTCCATAGATTTTTACCACAGTATCCACTGAGTTATTTTAACAGCAGCCACCCTGTAATACTTTTGATACAGGCTGTATACCATTCCTAAGGCAGCCGTGCTGACCTTGCAAGGCATCCTCCTGATCCCTGCTGTATGTGCAATCTGGAAACGGGAGCACAAGGGAAAAGAGCAGATATAAATGGTTTTGAATTTTGTAGCCATTAGGCTGAGCAGCTGAGGCACCCAACTCCCCCTGCTCACTCTGACTTGAGCTGCCCAAGAATCTTTACAAATCCCTTTGTCACTTCCCAAACCATCTAAGTGTTGAACCAGAAAGCTAACAGTTTTTCTGACAAAAATGGTTTTTCTGAACCTCCTATGGGAGTAATGAGCCTCTCTTATTATGAAGGGACAAGTCAGCTGAAAGAAGCAATAAAAGAACTAATGCCATTTGCTAAGATGGATTGCTATTATTTGAGCTGTCCATCCACACGTATTTGTCCAGAGCGTATTTTTAGTACTAGAAGCAATGTAGTTACAGTTCACAGAACAGCCAAACTGCCAGAAAACATGGACTGACTTACCTTCATCAAAATAAATCACAACAGGTTTTGGGACTCCCGTAACTCAGAAGCCAAGGGTGACCTTGAGGGAGAAGTTGATTAAAACTGTCACACAAAGCCCAGTGTTATACTTTATAGCTAATGATGCCAAGTTGCCAACTGAACCATGCCTTCTCGTGTCTGCACTGTAGAATTCAGAGCTGAGATGTTGCTCCTAAATAATAACTGATGGAAGGAAATTCAGCAGTCTGACCTGCTCCCTAAATTACAACCCCTTCATATGAGGCTGTTAAACTAGTACTGTTTCAAACAGGAATAGGAAGGAACCCAAAAGCAATGGGCAAGATTAAAAAAACAAACCAAAAAATCCCACGAAAACAACCACACCTCAAATCCAGTTTGCTCCCACCAGTTTGTTTGACTACGTACTCCAGAAAACATATGCAACTATTAGGTACAAAAGACTAAATCCTCACCTGGGCCAGACATCAACATCACAACTTCGACTTCAGCAGAACACTACTACATAAGCAGCTCGCAGGGTCCAAAGCCAAGGGTTTAGACTCCAGCAGCATCGGCCTGCTCGCAGTCAAGAAGAACAGCGACAACCAGAGGGAAGTAGACTGGCTTGAAAGTCTTTACTACAGGCAATGCCAGTAACTCATTCGCACAAAAGAAAAGGACTTGGAAGAGTTTCTGTTAGCGTGTTCTGATGATTTTGCAAAAAGTAAGCACTAGTACACCAGGTCTGGGAATCCTGGTCAGACCCTGAAAACTCAGTAGATAGAAAAGCATGAGAAGACCCAGCATTTCAGTACTGGGGGCCCTCGGTCCAACAGCACAGAGCGTGTCAGCCCTGAGGGCTGCAGCAGGGCCAGGACCGGCAGCATGATGAGTGGAGCTGGTGACGGCTCCCCAAGCTGCAACTACAGAGGAGGTTCCCCAAGGTCCTTTCCTTCAATACCACCCTAGGACAAGGCAGAGCTTTTCAGGAGAAATATGTCTGCATTTCCCCAGAAGCCATGTACGTTTAAGTAAAGGACTTAAACTTCAACAGTTTCACATTTTTTCAAACAAAAACCTGTTAAAGCAGCATATCCCCATGTAGGCCAAGTTACTCTTTCATGAGTGTTTTCACTGTGAACACCAAGTTCCATTAATGCATATTCCCAGACTTTATACTGTACAGAAAATTTCTGAGGTTGGCCTTCCCAAAGGCAAGTATTTTTACTTCAAGTTTTGATCTAAACCAGTTCAGTGATGTTTATGAATGCCCAGCCTTGATAGAAGACAGAACTTTATTTTCATCACAGAGGAGGCATTTTTTGAACAACCTGAGATAAAGAATTTAAAAAAATATGTATCAGAAAATTCTCACTGAGGAGACATACTGAAAAATGCACAAGTACAAACTGGGTATGATTCAGAAATAGGACATTTAAAAAGTATATTCAACATTTTGTTTTGTTCCTGATTATTTAGTGCCCATAAGAACGTCTTCCTTCTTATTTTCAGTGAGACTGTACAAAGATCAGGATCTTTTGAGGCAAATGACAAACGGGTCCTCTGCCCTCAAAAGGCAAGGAGGACTAGATTCATCCCATCCCGGTAAATCATCCAATTTCAACCATAATTGCCTGAACTTCCTAAGCAGCCAAAACAAAGACAGGCTTCTCCAAGCAGCAATTCAAATTTTTCATGATCGTCCTTCTTCCTCAAACCTCCCCCTGCCCCAAAGGCAACTATGCTTTTTATTTAGGCATTTCAGCTTGTGATGGGGGAGAATGAATTCAGATCACAGCCTCTAGTTACCCTGCTGTAGCATTACCCCACTTCTGAAATGTCCAAAACATTTGAAGAAAAGGAAAAAAATAAAAGATGAAGAGAAAACGAAGACACACTGGATAGAGGCCACAAGTGAGAGACAAGACCCCAGGACCATTCTTTCATTCAATGCAAACAGCAGCCCTGAGATCAAACCACTGTAATTAATACTTCCTTGCATTTTGCTTAAAAATATCTAAGAAATATTCTTATGTCCCTGCATTAAGAAAGCATATAGGCCAACTTCTAACAACAGAGCACAGAAGTTGCCAATTTTCCATTTATTTTAACTTTCCATTTCATAATTCATACATGCAGAGCCCCAAGAGCAGAGATTACCTACAGATAATTCAGTCATTGCAGCCAATTCTGACTTTCCATTAGGCTAAAGCCTGACATCTACACAGCATTTGAGTAGGATGCCCGTGACTGCCACCAGTGAACAATATTCTGTCACTTTATTGGTGGCAGTTATTTACCTGACCTTGGCTCAGTAGAAATGCAGAAGGAAAACAAAAACAAAACACCAACCACAACAAAAACCCAGGCTTCTTTACTTCCCCCCTTGTTCTTGGGTAACAGCCTGACCTGTTAAAAAGGTAAGCTGCAGGAGGTACTTGAAGTGTATTTAACCCCAGGGATATTTCCTAAATTGTTCACAGCGAACAGTCCAGCTAGTTCTGCTCAGTGAACTTTGGCAGGGCCCTCGGCATAGCACCATTACAGAAATACAGAAGGTATTCAAAATTACCTTGCTGCTGTCTTGTTTCTGGAGTCAAGCAAGGACCAAGTACAGACTTATTCAAATATATACTCATCATGTAATTTATCTATATTATGCCTAGTGAAAATGGTCATATCTTTTGCCTATTACTGGCCCTCTAGACATCCCTAATGCTAATGGCGTCAGTCAGTTACTCCCCTATGGTAGGTAGAGTTCATTACTACACTGTTCAGGCTGTTTATACATACAAACACTACAAAACAGCCAGACAAGATAATGGAGTATTAGCACCTTCCTCCTAATTGGAGAAAAGTCCTTTCCTTAACAAGCTTTTCTCTGTTGTCAGCAAGCTTTTCCTCAGGAAATAACATTGGAATATTATAGCAAAGCTCAATGCATGAGCTTATTTTATTTTAAAATAATTGAGGTATAATATAAACTTCATTTATTTATTTAAAACAAATCCTAGTTCAGTTACTTTCCCACAAGCGCTAAGATTCATGTGTCCAAGTGGGGCAGCCAGCACCCAGACATGTTTACCCACGTGGTCTAGAGACAACACAGAGGACCAGGCCATGGAGTCCTTGTCGTGCCTCCTGTGTCCACCAAAGCCTGCTGAGTACGTGCTGAGTTTGGATGCACCTTTCACACCCTTCAGGAACTGAAAGCAATTGTGATCTTTTTTCTCTCCATCCTGTTCCACCTTTCTGCACCATTATGTGGGTGTCTTAAAGTCTGTTGTCTGCTCTTGCCCGGGTGTGGGCTGCTCCTTGTTTAGGCTGCCCCTTACTTTTCTGATCAGGGTGTCCTGAAAAGTTGTAGGTACATGTGCCAGGATCTTGATAACCTGCTAATGTAGAGGTCATCAACACCTGCCATTCTGATACCCCTTCCTTCTGGCACTTCCACATCTCAACCCACTCATTTGTAACTTTTTTTTTATTTTTAAAATTAGCTTTCAGTATTGCAGCTACAGGAAACATAAGGAATTCAGTTACACCCATCATTATGACTGTATGCCAGTTGAATAATAAAAATGCATATATTAAATAAACAGACTACCAGATTTTCTGTCTTTCCACCAGCATGGAAGTTTCACTCAGTGCTGTACTTCTGTGCAAATCTTTTCTGAGTTTAACTCAGATGGCAGAGTGAGGGTAAATGCTTTATCAATTGTACTCGGCACTGTCATCTGTTCTAGTATCAAAGCATAACGGCAGCAGTCGCCTTGCAGTTGCACAATGCAGCGCATTACTGCCTTGCTGTCAGAAAAGCCTGACAAAGCACAATCAAAGTTTGATTTAAAGACTTAAGCTATGTTTTCTTTACTAAAGCTGTAAGTTCTCATTCTGCACTTGTTGGCCAACATGAATAATAAGGTTCTGCGTTCCTCACAGAATCTCTAACCATACCTGAACTACTGTGGACATAAGACTTAAGTTACATTTATTTTCCTTCCCCGACTGAAGGTATCTCATTGCTTCACCTAGTTTTTTTGCAGGCCCCTCTGGATTTTGGAAAGCAAACTCAAACATGCTCTATTTGGCATAGCTCTAAACAAGAAGGGACCAGTACCTGCATCCCTGCCTGCATGCCTGAAGAAAAGGCATGCAGCCTTTGCCAACTACACAGCGAGACTGCCAAGACAATTTTTCTTTCAGTTAGCGCGTACAGAAATTGCCGCATCCCCTCTCCTCCTCCCTAGCCCTATGGGAGCACACTCACATCCAATACAGGTTTGTAAAAAGAGCATTCTTGCATGAAATGTCAGGTGACTGTAACCCAAGAGACGAATCTGCCAGTTTCCTTCTCTGTCACTCAGGAATATTGCCAAGAAATATCTTTGACTCCCTCCATCTCAATACCTAGCCCAAGACATTGAGACTGTATCCAGATCCTACTGAGCTCCTAATAGGCTTCTCCATCCAGGCCTTACACCACTTCACAATTTCATTGCTTTGAATTAGCTATCATCAGCTTAAAAAAACCCCTCCCACCTCACATGTCTGATACAGTCAGAAGAGAAGATGATCTCAAACATTTTGGAAAAGGTGCCCAAATCCAGATGATTCTTGGGCCCGATTTACACAGCTCTTCAACACTCAAACCTGGAAGCTGAACTAGAAAGGGAAACCGAGTAACTCAGTAAAGTCAAGGGGGGGAAAAAAAAAAAAAATCAAACTGGGAATCCAAAATTGAACATTTTTGCTCTAACTCAGCACCCATGTAATTGAAATGATGAAACAGCATCCCAAACAGTATTAGAAAAAAGTTCACATTATAAAGCAGTCAGATGTTGCAGTTTTGAGTATTACAGAGCCAATAAGAAAAGCTGCAGTCTTATCTTCAAAGCAGGAGCTGACAGGAGGCTTGGGGAAGAGAAGATCATAAAAAGTATAACAAAATTATGAATAGCTGCTCCTTAATTAGTCACTGTGTATGTACCTGATATAACATAAGATTACATAAATTTTTACTAGCACCACATTTCCTCCTCAATCTCAGTCTCTGCTTGATTGGGCTTTCTGCTGCATTTCATTCAAAGCAAGGCAGTATCTTGGGAAGATGCATTTTTATTCTATGAGAGGTAGTAAAAGTCCTGGGACTGTTCCCCTGATTCTACAGGCATGGGGACACATATAAGGTATCACAAAGCAAGTAAGAAAGTGAGCTTGCAGCACACAAACTCCCAATACCTCTGGTTATATGTTTCAGAGTGTGACACAAAGCAAACCTGGGCCTTCATGCTGACTACAGAGGCTTCAGCCCCCATCTCAGCCATGGCAACCATAGCTTGCTCAGCAGTGCTACTTATGGAGGCTCTCTCTCCAATAAAAGCTTCATAAGAAAGAACATACAATCCCATAACAGCCAGCTTTCTGAGGCTCTGCTCTTCGTAATAGGAATGCTTTGGAAATAGAAGCATTTCAGCCTCCTCCATCCAATGCCTTTGAATTACGTGATAAATCAACCTATTCTTCTGATCAGCATTAAAAAAAATAGACCGGTATCTCACAGGGGAAAAATAACTATGGTCACAAAGACCTGAACTCCAGTCTGAGCCACTCCAGCCAACGCTTCACAGCAGGCTGATCATTTTGGTAGCATCTTCAAACAGGTACTGTTGTATTTCACAAAAATTTAACTCCCTGCTGGGGTTTGTTCTTGTGCCCCTGATTTCCCCAGCACAATCTGGGGCCTCAGGTCCTCCGAAGCTGGAGTTAATGCTGGCCAGAATTAGCCATCCCAGGAAGCAGATGGTTTGGAGACAGTCAGTTTGTCAAAGCTATTGGATGCCAGCAGTCTCCAACCTCATTGTTCTAAGAGCCAGCAAAAAAAAAAAAAGCCCACAAGAAAACAATCTAAAAATAAGAGAATTGCAAAGGATGACAGTTAAAGGTAAATTATTTCCTGTACAGGGTAATTTCCATACAGAGTAAGTTCCTGAAGAGGGACATTAAGTAAAGAATGCAACTATGTTTGGGAGATAAGTAGGCCATTTTCTAAAGAGGAAGATGGTAGGCCCATGGAGAAAAGAAAATAAAGCAAAGGAAGTAGGACGCACTCATCACTCAGTAGGCTCTTTTCTTTTTATGGGTGTTTCATGCTTCTGTGAAACACAGATAATAACAATAAATGCAGCAGGGTTTCTCCAAGAAGAAACAGCCTCTACTAACTACACGGGGCAAACCTCCTAGAGATTATCGACTGCAGAGCTTCTGAAGGAAGCCAAACACACTGTGTTGAAAGAATGGAGGAGGCATAAAAGACAAGAACACAAGCCCCAGCACACCCTGCTCGGGCTCTGTGTCCCATCTTGTGCTGAAGCGGGTCTGCCAGCCCTCTTGGTCGGGCATTTTGCAGACAGGCGATGTCTGCAAAAGCAAACCCGGGGCAGACCCTGCCTGACAAGACCTGCACCACAGCACCCCTCGGCCCTGCTGCCTTCAGACAACTCAGTCCTGGGAGAGAAGAGCTACACTTATATTATCAATAAAGCAGTCTACTTACCAGCTACCCAGGCCTTGCTCCCAGTCGAGGAGAATGAGGCCTCCTCCTCTCTTGGTTTAGCAGACCGAGCAGTTGACACTTGGAAACACTGCATTACTGTCTAAGAGCAGCGAGGGCTGGCTACTCCTTCTGGGAAGGTGATTTGGGAGCCAGGGGTGACCCCAGAGCAGGCAGAGCCCTCCCCAGTGGGGCTGTGTCCCTCAGAATCTGAGCCCAGTGTCCAGGCATCCATCCAGAGTCCAGTCAAGAGCAAAAAGAGGGCTACAGCACAGGCCCAACAGCCCCCCTGGGGGGCCAGGGGCAGAGGGGACTGGAAATCAGCACACCCACACCAGAGCTGGGGCAGGAGGGACGCCCACACCCAAGGTACTGTGGTGGGAGGAGGCACTAGGTGAGGCCGCCTGGGGCAATCATGGCCTGTTAGTGCCTGCAGAGCCAGGAGAGCTGCCTCTCCTCACAGCGAGGTGTCCCCTCACCCCCTGCACACCCCCGGGGGGCACTGAATCCTCCTTGTAGAGACCCCTGGTGAGGCTGGTCAGGGCAGTCAAGGCCTGGCAGCACAGCCATAGTGCTGACAGTGTCTGTATCCAGTCCATGACAAAAAGGCAAAAAAAAAAAGCCAGCAAGGAAGCTGATGGAGGGAGGAGAGGCTTGTGGATCAGAGCATTCCTGAGATCCACCAGTCTAACATGCTGAATGGAATGACAGTGCCCGAGCAGGAGATGCCACGCAGGGTTTCCAGTCTGGGTTGTGCTCCAGTGATAAACAGTCAAAAAGAGCTTAATCCTCGCAGCTGCGCACCCACCAGTGTGAGATCCAGACACAACAACATTCACTTATGGAGAAAACTCTGGCAAAATGCAGAATCTGGATTCTGCAAGTCAGTATTCTTGCAAGAATGAGCTCTCTCCGCTCCAACGAGTTTAAGCATCCTTCCCATCTCTGCTTGAGAAAACAAGGACTCGTCTGCAGCAGGATTTCACACACCATGGCACAGCGATGGGGAAGCACGGTTGTAAACAACAGGCAGGATCTTTGGGTCACCAGTCCCATCTCCCCAGTGGCACGGTAGCCTGCAAAAGCTGCAGCATCCTCTCCATCTGTGAAGCAAGAATGAAGGTACATATCACTTCTCTGCAGTTTGAAAGTCCCTTTTCTCTATTTGAAAGATTTCTTAAAACCTAACTAGTTGGCTGGCCATAACTCCAGCACCTTAAGCTTAAGTCCTATTGGGACTGAAAATAAAATCTGGATTTCAAACTGCTCTGCTAAACTCATGAGAATCATCTGTCATTAGCTACAGTGAATTTAACACTCAAAGACGTTTCTGTAGCCAGAACATTTAGAGCTGAAGGAGCACCAACAGTTAATAGGAGCTTTACCCTTGCAATAGGTGAACAATGTTCAGGATCTGCCAGGCAGACAAAGGTCACATTTGTCTATAGGGTGAGAGTCTCACAGCGTACTCATGGTGTTCAGCCTCATACAATATATTTTGCAGTGGGATTGCTAGCCAGGCAAGAAGTTTACTAGCTCATAGGTTAACGGCTCTTCCTGAAGTTACCCAGTTAATAAAAAAAGTCTTGTTAATGTACTAAGCAGGGATAAAAGAAAGTCAGAGGTATTTGGTAAGGAGGAGTTTATAGAGATTTGCATCAGTTAAATACGCAATCGATCCTGTTTACAGACCACTATGTATGTGGCATTGTCAATAAATCATATTCTGTTTCTTCCCCTTAATTGCGCTGACTGTGTTAACAA
>NW_009258754.1:6542629-6594056 GCF_000687185.1 Egretta garzetta
CAAAATTACCAGCCTGAGGTAGTGTGGCATATTGCTGAGAGAAAGCAGGTGGTCACAGGTGGCTCTGAGCCGCAGAGGTAATGACTATCTATACACTGTGCTATAGGGCTTGGTTGCACTTTGATGAAATACTCTGTCTACAAGCTGGCACAACACATTTGTTTTCAGAGCAATTAAAATCTACGGGAGATCAGAAAACACCATTTTTATGAAAACCCACAGCAAGACAGTAATTTACAGACCTACTGTATGAGTGCAGGGCTTTTGTCCTTTGGGCTAAAACATCATTATTTTTCATCTCGTCCCATTTGGACTTCTTTTTTTCCTTAACAGAGGTGCAAAAATGTAAGTACCGCTATTCAGTTACATCTAACAAACTGCATATTCCATGGACAGGTGCTGTGAAGGTGTTATCATCTATTATCGAAGGTGTTATTATCTGACTTTCAAGGTAACATATTGTCCTGTGAGCTGTGCTTGTGCAGCTACCAATTTTTAGGAAGCCACTGCAGTACAGTGAACGATTCATTAATTAGTATCAAGGATAAGACGAAGTTAAGCCTCATCTGAGAGCACAAAGACGTACCGAGATAACCACATTCCACAGAGAGATTTTCTGAAAATTAAAATATCATGTCTATAAAGCTTACTGATCAACAATGAAATTCTTCACCTAGGAAAGAATTCCACTTTAAAATTTATCTGCATGATTTGTCAAATAATCTACAACTCATTTTCTAAGATATTTAGACATTTTTCTAGAATCCAGGGAAATGGGGCTTCAGTCTCCCCACAGATCTTGTCATTTTTGTGCAGCAGAACAATTTTTTGTAGCACTGTGGTACCTTATCCATACTTACCATTACAGTGTTAAAAAAAACCCCAAACCCTTCATGCTTGTAGGTTTATAGTTCACATCTTTTCAACAGACCATTCCCTCCAGGATCTGCTTGTTGCAGGAAATGAAAGGGCCTTCTTCATGCCCTTTGAAATCTTCAGTTGTAATGCCACAAAAAAAGAACCAAGTGCTCAGCACATACAAGACAGACAACCCTGGGGCACTCTATTTTACGAGATCCCCAAAATATACTACTTCCAATGCCTCCTGGGTGCTATACACTGGTGTTAAACTACTCATCTCATTCGTTTTCCAAATAAATACGCTGTGTAAGTTTAAGGTTGTGCCACAAATCTTAAGGGCCTTGACAGCTTCTTGCCTTCCTCCCCACATGGCTACTCCTCTTCTCTTTCTTTTTTTGCTGCATCTGCCACCCCTGTATTTTTGTCATGCTCACTCATACTCTAAGGAAAAAATACCATTTTAGCTACCTGTTCTAAACTGCTCTGACAAGAAGCAGGTGTAAACAACACCATGTTCCTCACTGTAACAGGAAGAAATAGTCAAGCTCTTCCTAGGCCAACAGAAACAGCTAATAAGGCAAAAATTCACTGAATTTCTTTCTTTAAGCTCAGTCTCTACCTCCCCTAAACCAGAAATATTTAAACATAACCGTTTAGAGAAAGAGCATGCAAGTATTATGCAAAATCAAAAATGTAATTTGTCCATAATTTGGAAAAGCAACTGGAGTGTACTTGGAGGAGCCTAAAGAGAAGCAACTGAGGCAGGTCATTCTGCTGTATCTTTATCCAGTCCCTCTGGCAAACAGGTAAAAAAAAAATCATCTCTAACTATAGTCACCAATAGAGTATGCAGCAATTTCATATTGTGCATCTCTAACAAAAGAATGCTCTGCTGTGCTAATTAATTTTTCAGAAGTCTTTTGCATTTTAGGGCTATTTGGTGTTACAACACACCAGGCCTCTGGAGTTGTGGCGTCTCCTTTCACACTGCTTGTCTTTTTCCATTTCCTCAGAGCACACACAGCAGAGCTGGGTCGCAGCTTGCCAGCAAGGTCTCCCCCTCCTCCCTGCCCTCCACCCCTTTTTCGCCGCTGAGCCCTGAATTATGCTTCCCTCTGCATATAAATTCCTGCCCTTACCTTCAGCCCTGGTCTGTCTCCCACTGTGCAAAAGGTTGCTGCTTTTAATCTTAATTTCTCAGCAACTCTTGCAGTTAAAGCTCACACACCACGCCATTTCACTGGCAGTAAAAACGAACCTCTCCCTCTAGTCTACATTTCCAGTGTACCTCTGCTCCCCCCGTCCTGTCCTGAGCAGCTGTTTATTTTGTATTTCTGAACAGCCTCGTTTTATTGTAGCCGCTTAATGACTGACTTCAGAGAGCATCACTGAGCATTACTTGCACCCTGCACAGCTTTGAAGCTGTACCCGCACAAGTTGGAAGCCTGGAAGATTCTTCTTGCTCAATAAAATACTGGTATTAATGCCATGGTCCCTGCGGAGCACACAATGGAGTATTTCATCGCCTCACATGGTGGCAGGTAGGCATAGCCTCTCCTAAGCTTTTTAGTGTACAGGACACATCAAAGACTGCTAAGCATTTTTGGCTAAAAGCTATCCCGACCCACTGTCTGAAAACAGTTTGGGCTGTGGCAGAAAGCAGCAGGCAAATGTATTTTCATTATTATATTACTAGGAATCTTTGAGGAATACTAGGGAGTGTGCACAGAAGAAGCAGAGAAAATCAGTGTCAAGAGTCCTGCACTTGCTGGTTGCTCTTGTGCAAAGTCCTCGCATACCGTGTGCAGGCAGAAAGAGGACAAAGCTTTTCTCCATGGATTGCTTGCCTTTCAGAAGGACACAAAACTTATGAACAGAGTGTTTGGCCCCAGCCTGAAGCTTCTTCTATATTCCATATTCTAGTTGAAGAGTATTCATTCATACTGGAGCTTCAGTAGGATCACTTAAGGGAGACAGTGCTCCTCAATTCTGTGCACAGAGGAATAGCAAGACCGGATTTTCCCCCTTGGGTAAAGAGGGCAGAAATCATAACACCTGAAGAGAATGTCCAGTGCTCAAAGAATACTATTGGCAAAGTCAAGAATCAGCAATATTACTAGCATTTTCTTTTACTCTGTATGTATTCCAATTCTATGGATACAGATCAAATAGGCATTTATTATTATTTCACCTGCTCTAAAGATGAAAATGCAACTGGCTTTAGAAATTGCATGAAAAGCCACCTAAATTCTACTAAAACGTCCATTAAATATCTGCTTAAATTTCATCTGTAGCTTCTTACAGAAGTTGCTTCCAGAAAGTTTCAAAAAGGTAACACGCTAACTGTACACTAATTCTTTTAACACTGGTAACTAAATTTGCTTCCTTCTTCAACGCTGACCTGAACAAATGGTCGGATTTCAAGAAGCACTGG
The DNA here is from genome assembly GCF_000687185.1 of Egretta garzetta. Classification (NCBI taxonomy): domain Eukaryota; kingdom Metazoa; phylum Chordata; class Aves; order Pelecaniformes; family Ardeidae; genus Egretta; species Egretta garzetta. Next base: position 6,545,925 of record NW_009258754.1, read on the forward strand.
AAACTTTATGTACCCACTGTACTCAAAAAAAGATTCATTGCTTCTGCAATGCACGTTGTTCAATGCCATCAACCTCTCTGTAAAGAAGCCTGTATCATTTAAGAAGCAGTATCATTTATTTTGCAGAACTGCCAAAAATACACTTGTTTCAATGAAGAAAATTCAATAAGACATGTCCAGCCTCTCCATTGCTCTAGTTTCTTTATCACCTTAACTTTTGTAAAACTGAGACTGGAGACCCTAATTCAGCAAAGCGTTTTATCATACTTTGAAGTTCCACTAGAATCAAAGTGCTTCACTAAATCAGGGCCCCTCTTGTTAATAATTTCTGCACCTCTGAGGAGAAAGCTAGAAGACAAAAGTTATTTTTCAGATTCAGGCAAATATTTGAACACAGTTCAAAAAAAAAAAGCAGCCCTGCAGAGCAAAAGCTTACATTAAAAGCATTATCAGTTGCCTAAAATCAAACTGACAACCTTTAAATCAGACTTCAGCTGATCTTCAGACCATAAAGAAATAGTTCTTCCTTCATTCAATTCATGTACAGCAATGAAAGACCAGTGGCCCAGAGATTTTACTCAGCCTGGTAGACAACGCAACTGAGGTCAAGCAGTGACACAAGTGTGTCTTCATTGCATTTGACTGAAGTCCGATAAACTTGTGTAGATACAACTGCCAGAGACAGGGACGCTGTTAACAATTTCACAAAGGCAGAGCACTCCACGAGATGAAAGGCAGCTGCCAGCTTGCAGCCACAGGCCTATACCATTGCACACAATGAACGGAGACAAAATTTATCGATTAGTGCTTGTTATCCAACTGGTTTGTTTGAACTTAGTAGATCTTAAGAATGTCTGAACTTAGTAGATCTTAAGAATTACACTTAACAGAAAGAGGTAACCTCCTCCCCCTGCTCCCAGCCAGATTAGAATATATGAAATTCACTGAATACTCGGAGGAAGCTTACAAATTTTGGGGGGTAAGAAGCAATCTTCGCTTCAACTGTATGAAATGCATGTGAATTGATCCAGCCCATTTAAATGAGCTCAACAGGAGAGTCAGCTGGTATAAAATAATTTGCTTGGGAATGAAATCTGCCCCTACCCTTCAGCAGTCCTGTCCCTCTCTGTACCCATGTATGCTTTCTTAGCTGTGTATGGAGTTGCTTTAAATAATAGAATGTGATCTATCAGAAAATCCATTAAAGTCACAATACATTCAAATGAATTTGCATAGACCACACCCTCTGCAATATCTCATTTCCAGACATACACTAGTTTCCATGCAAAGGCAGGTAAAACTGAAATTCAAAACAACTAATTCTTGTTGGTTTGAATATTCAAAAGCTGTTCTTGAGCGCTTGTGCAGATGCTGTAAACGAGAAGTGGTTACACTTTGTTTTACGAGGAAATCACTCCTGTTACGATCCTAAGGCAGGGGGACAGTTGACATCTATGTAAATAAGTAGCCCATTTGGGCTTCTAGTATTTAGTCCATCTATTAACTTAGTACTGTAGCACACAGTAAATACTCACCAAACTCACTCAAGATTTCAAGTAGCCATATCAATGATATTTCAGAACAGTTTGCTTCCTATAATTCCTCAGAGCCTCAGTCTTGCCCCCCCCAGACATCAAGAAGAAAGAGGACTAACAGGAAGGTACAAAAGCTATTGTGCAAGAAAACCTCCAAGCTGCAGAGCATCCAGCATCCCTTCCCATTGTATCAAGGCCAGCCAGCAGCTGTGGCAGCAGCAGCCAGCTCCCCATCTCCTGTATGAAAGACAGAGCGCTGTGAGCAATTACACACCAGTGTAAGTGGATTTATCCCAGGAAGGAGGAAGAATGACAATTCAACGTAATAATACAAACATGTCCAGACATTTAATAATAATCAGTAAGTGGGGCAAAAATAACTGTAAGCCATGAAGAATTTTGTGTCTGGGATTCATTTTTATTCTGCTAAAAGTAATGCTGGGGCAATAAATTTTGTTTCATATGCAGCAGTAAATACCACTATGATTTACTGCAATTTCCAACAAAAGTAAGCAACTAACACACAGTAACATGTACCATCATCAGAGCATAAATTCATAGTAACATTTAATCAGCCATTTGCTATAGGAGGATTTTGCCTGTTGGATTGCCTTTAATCAGTACTAATAGAATTAAAAAGAAACATATTTTGAAATGGAGAGAAAATTAGGTGTCCTATTAAACTCGTTCTCTGTCATGCCTGAGATTTTGCAACTGCAGTCACATCTGATGTGCCTAAGGGTCCATCACAATTTTCTTTCCTGTCAGTGGGAGACTTTGCTTAAAGGATGCTGGATCAGACTGGAACTGGAGTACGCTTTGATTTTTTTTTATTTATTTTTTTTTTTAGACTTTGAAAGCTCAGCCCATGGTCACACTGGGCTCCATTGCAGATGGCGCTGCATGCTTTCTCATCATTAACTCTGTGTGTTCCTTTTATTCTTCACTTTTGGGGCTTTGCAATTCAAGAGCAATGCAAAAAGTGTAAGGGGGTGTTTTCTCTCACCAGCATAAGATTTATTTACTTTTAATTAAAAAAACAGATTGAAATTAGACAAAAGGTAAAATACCTGGAAAGATTTTCAAGTGTTCTCTTAGAATATTTTCACACTTGTTAAAAACATTGTGGAAAAGCTGACAGATTTCTCTATGTCCATCAAAGCACACACGATATGAAGGAATACTATTCCTAACCATTGAGAGAAGAACTGAACAAAAAAACCAATACGTTCGGACATGGGTAGATCATCCCCCTTTATTTGTTCTGATAGTTCGTACTCTGGCTCTCCTGACAACCCAAACATATGCATTGATAAAATTAAAACTTTAGATTATATATAGACACACAAGCAGTATAATGCCAGTAAAAAAAAGTATAAAATCTTCCGTTCTTTTCTGCCCCCACAAACACATCTCAGTGATAAAAACTGAACCAAAATAGTAAGCAATTACTAGCCGCTCAACTCCTCTAAGGTTGGGGTTTTATATGCAGTGGTGACCTACTAAATTATTCATAAAATCTTTGTTGCTGGATAAAGGGTTTATTGTTAAAAAACAAACCACAACCAAACAACTTTAAACCCACCAGAATCCATGTGAACTAGACAGTACATGGGCTCTGGAGACCCTGGCCACGATCCTGCTCTGCAGCTGGTCTCCCACACTGGCTTGGGTGAGCTCCTTTGCCTCCCTCCCTCTGCATTGCTCCCTGTGTAAAATGGAGCATTCCCTTCCTTTGAAAAGTGCTATCTAGCTATGTGCACTGAACAAAGATAAATCACTTATTAATGCTTGGTATGACAAAATTACGTCAGTCCCAAAACCACAATGAAAACTGGACTTCCTTGCCTATATGATTCACCCTGTTATACGTCATGTTCCCAAAATTACATGTTTTACCTGTAAAACAAATCACATGGGTTTCACAGAGAATTCTTGCAAAAGGATTTCTTAAAGCAATACAGCATTACAGCTTCAGGTCCTTTGTGTGAGGTTCCCACATATGTCTATAAATATTGAATCCAACTGAAAGGCTGTCGAATGTTACCTGTGCTTCTAAGAGTCTGCACTGCATTTTTGTTTCACAAGCTACATTTATCTAAAAAACCAAGAATTACTGAGAAAAGCACACCTGGGACAACATTCACATATTTCAAACTATAGAAGGGGAAACAGCATTTCTTCCATTTATTGCCACGAGAAATTTCCTATATAGTGATTTTATATTTTGTGTTTGCGTTTATGTATTTGACATATGCAATGCCACATCTTCATTACACTTACCCTTACGTTACTCCAACTTGTATATAAGGAAGGGTCCAAGTAATACCAGAGTCCAAAGCATAAAGTAATTTCTTAATCTACAGTAGCTTATAGCTTAACTGACTGTATAGCCTTTTGGCAGCAGTGCATCTACTGTATTTGTATTTTAGCTCACATGCCACATTCAAGGCTCCAATATTTCGGTACAATTACAAATTCATGAGATAGGAAGTCTCTGTTACAGAGATAGCAGCAATCTGTAAAAGGGTGTTAAGAAAAGGAGTAATTTATTGGCTTGTGAAGGTTCCAAGTGAGCAGTTGCATTAGCATGACAGCAGGAGGTCAAGAGACTCATTAGCCAGCAGTTATAAGATATGCAACTCAGTATTTTTATAGTAGCAGGATATACATGCAACATACACTTTAGGAAATGCAATTATGGGGCGCTCACTTTGGCGTTAACTGTGACTATTTCCCAACCCACCTGAATGAAGCTGGGTACCCATTGTGGGGGTGGCTCCTTGCTGTGTGCCTATGACTGGAAATCTGTTCCAAATATTCAGCTTTGCTTCATACACTGCCATGTTACCAAAAAAAAAAAAAAAAAAAAAAAAAAAAAAAAAAAAAAAATCTTGTCCAGTAACACTGTGGGACAGAAACAGTGAAAACAGCAGAGATCAACATCTGCTCTCCTCCTTACCCAGGTAAATGATCCTAGCAACAGCAGCAGCAACTACATCCCTTGCACCAGCAGAATACTAACCTTAACCTGGCTGATGCCAGTGTCAGAGGTGTATCTTCTTAATACCTGAGCTCATGTTTTCAGTTTGAACAAAGGAAGTGTGGCCTGGGTTTGAAATTTGGGCGTGGGGACAAGGAGAAGGGAAGGCAGATAATGGATAAAAAGAGGGCGAAAAAAAAAAAAAATGTATGTGCATGGGGCTGGAGGAGAGATACAACAGAAAGGCAGCATTTACCAAATGCTCATTCTCGAGACTGAGGAGAAACAGTGTTGAAAGCCTTCAGCTTGGATAAAAATCTAAATGTATGACATGGTGCAAAACAGAATAAATTAACAAAATGCAGGTGTTAGATCCTGATAAAATAAAGTAGTATGGTTCCACCAATTCCAGTGGTACTCTGCTATTTTATACCCACTGAGGATGGCTCTGGGTCATTTTAAAAGACCTTCACTTTCAAAGGAATGAAATCTACAGACAGCCTAAAGCTTCTTACTGCGATTCATTCACACAAGGTGGGAAAAAAAAAAAGACTCAACCTTGCAGAAATACACAATTTTTGTATGAAACAGCAATACCAACAAGGTGACCAGGTGCCTTGTTTAAACGGGCTTAAGGTTTGGCTGGCATTTCTCATCTCTCCTACCCCTCCCTATCTGGCCAGACACCCTGCACATCCTTTGTCGATGGAACAAGGGATTAAAGCAGAGACATACAAGTGTTTTTGTCTAAATCAGATACGTAGAATGCAATAATTGCCTCTGAATGTGCTTCACGACTGATATCAGCAAACACCTTAATTATTAATTGAATTTCTTCAGACTAACTGTATCAAAGCCTAATACATCAACTCTTATCACAACTGCAACACTCCAAGACTTCAACATTATTTCTAATTAAACACATGGGTACCTGTATGAAAGGGAAAGAACACGAGCTTGGTTATTTTCATAATTTCAGATTTTCCTTACATTTTGCAAGATGCCATCTCTCAAGCATTGGGTTATTTCTCATTAAGAGCTGATTTATTTTTTTAATCAGATATTACGTTCCCTTAGAAGTATTTTGGTCTAATTTTGATCTCACCTAAAAGTGGCAATGCCAGAAGAGCATAAAAATCAGAGGAAGAGCAGAATCATGGTCATATCCGGAGTCCAATACCAAACAGACCTACATTCAGCTGATACCTGTAGTATTCAGGCTTTTTATCAATCTCAACTTTTGACGGTCCTTCCCCTCAGTCATGTTTTTTTCACATAAAACATCATTACACTGTGGACTTAATTGCCGCAGGATGTTTGGAGGCCAAGAGCATATATGGGTCAATACAGAGATTACCAAATAGATTAACGGGAAACAGATTCATCAGGGAATAGTGTCAAGAGTTCAATGTCATCTCTAAGTCAAGGTTGCTAAGCTGAAGGTCATCGCAAAGACCTACATTTCCCCATAAGCCTGGCTCCTCATGCAGACAAACCCTAGTGTCTTCCTCCTGTAGGAAGCCACTACTAGACAAAGTGCTGTGCTACACAGCCCCGTGGCGTGACCCCACGCAGCTGTCCCATGTTCTTCCATCTCTATGAAGAATTGTACTGCTGCTTCCGTTCATAAATAGGGCAGCAGACTTGGAAAACTGGACAGATGTTCAGCACCTGAAATTTATAGGGATGGTATATAAACAAACCAGTAGGAAAACATTAACTAGAGGAAATTACACTAAAAAAAAAAAAAGAGCTGTATAGTAACAGTAAAAATTAGTTTAGCTCTTTAGTGAAATCCTAGTGAAAAACAGATAAATAAGATAGAATATTGGTCAATCTAAAATAGCTGTTCACACCTCAGTGGAAAGCACCACCCTGATCCAGGGCTACTATCTCCTCTGAGCAAAACCCCAGGGTGCACAGAGTTTGCAATTTGAATGCAGACTTTCCATGAGAAGAGGCGCTTCACCACAGTGGCAATTTTTTAAAATCTTACTCCACTGCTTCCAAAAGACTATGTTTTAGGAGGAGAATGAGTCTGTTGTTCATTTATCTGAAAGGCAGAGGAAGCTGAGAGCAGCCCCAATGGGTTCTGCTGCACATATCCCAGCACCACGGCACAGAGGACACTGCCCTGGGAATAGAAAGGTTTTGGGAATATAAAGTTTTGACAACAAGCAAAAATGCCATAAACCTGGCTTCTCACCTGTAGTGTCTGGTGGGTCTGAAATAGCTGCTTCATCTGCTCCTGAAAATCTCATTCATATTGGCAGCACTGCAAGGTCAGGTATGCCAACACACATACAGAATAAGCAAGTTTTAAGGCTGCAACTTAATAATAATCCAAATTAAGACAGTGATATGATAATGGAGTCAGACCAAGTTTAACTACAATCCCTTCAGTTATAAGCTAGCAATGGGTAGACTTCAAATGCTCAGACATCTAATAATGTAATTTCTGGCCAATGCAGGCATTCTGTCAGGAATCTCTTCCCCACCCACAGTCCTCATGCATTTTTTCCTTTTTTAACTCCTCCCATACCACGTACCCATCCCTCTCTCTGACTTTTGTCATCACATTACCTGACTTTCACCTTCCTTTGTACCATGTTCACCTTCCTCTGCATCTTAATAGAGGGATATCTTTCCAGTATCTGGAAGGGACAGCAATAAAACCCCCTTTCTTAAGGGGTGGTTATGCCGTTTGACTATCCCAAATTGCACAACAAGCCTGTGCCTTTTACAAAGTTCAGAAAAGCAGAGCCAGAGCCCAGCATGGGAGTTGAATACCCATTTCCTGGAGATAACACTCCTCCTAGAGGAGTCTAGTAGGTCCCTCTGCTCTTCCTGAAATCAGGGTAGACACATTGATCCTGACCTGGGCTTCCCACCAAAATAAAACCAAAGGTGACCTGCAGAAGACTTCAGGCTTTGCATCCATACAGTTGGCCCACGTGTTTCTTTTAAAAGCCAATGAAGTGAGCATGTGTGAAATTTGAGAGAACTTCTGGCAAGCCTTGCTCGCACAGGCTGGCCAAATGACCCCAAGGTACAAATCACTTTCTCACTCCACTGTTGTCATCTGAAAGGATGATAAAAGACAGCATACTGAAGGAATCCCATATGCTAAACCCCCTTTCTCCCTTATTTTTTATTCATCATTGCATCTGAAAGGAGTAAGTCGAATCCCAAATTGAAGCTGCACATACACAAACATTTTAGCAGACCAAAAAGAGCCCTCCATATGTATTAATATTTTGTGCTAATAGTTGTATTCAGAGATGTCAGGTAAATCAGAATTCACTGTCTTGCAAGCCATACAAACACACATATGTACTGTCCCTGTCCTAGGCGGCAACTGTATCCCGGCTGCTTTCATGCTCAACACAAAGCATACATATGCTGCAGACATCTCTGCTTATATACATTGTATAGATTTGGGTTTTATCACATTTTCATGGAAATTCAGTTCAGTGCTTAATTTGCACTTATTTAAATGCTAATTTCAGTGAAATGGTTTAACAAAGTAATTATGAAAAAAAGGCTCTAATATTCTCCTGACTGAGTGGGGAAAAACTCAGAATGTGGTAGACAGATTAACCATGTAAATGCAATATAAGCGATCTGTTTCATACTTAATGCATTTGGTTGATAAGTGATTCGGTTACAAAGGTGACAGTTCAGCCTCCTTTTCTAAATATATAACACCAAAGAATGAACAAAACACTAACACCTCATGCAAGCTTTAATAATTATACTTAGCAACCTCTTGTTTTCTGCACTTAACACTTGCTCTTGTTTTCCTTCTTAATGTATGTTTATCCATTTTATTTAGAACTTCTGACTGTAAGATATAATCAGCTACTTTAGAAAGCATTTTGCTATACTGGTAGTTAGTCAAATTAAGTGCCACAATTTAAAATGGTTTAATGTTAATTCCACCTCCCCCTTCCACCAGAGTTGCAATTGAAGCTGGCAGTGCCAAGCAGTTCAATATGCCTCTACCTACTAGAATCAAAACACAGGAGTTCTACCAGCTTTCCAAAGCCTCTTCAAGGTAGAAATTAAACATGAACATCCAACCTACAACAATACATTTCTCAGGGCCAGGGTAGAGAGAAGAGAGAACTGATACAAGGGAGTTTTAGGCCCGACACTAATTTCTTGGATAATCTACAATGCCATTAGAATTTGCAACATCTTTCTACTCTTGAGAACTGGTTACATGACTGACAGAAATCTGTGAGACACTGTCAAACGCTCCATCTTCTGCCTCTGAATCTGTGGAATTTTCTAAGTTGAACACTCAAAGGATTTAATGTCACTGTTGATTTATGAGTTTGAAATACCAACTTTTTATTTTCTAAAGTTTAATCATCTCAGTTCTCTTCTTGCAGGGACCAGTTACCTCTCTGAGAACTTCCTGACTGACCTTGTATCATCTTTTCAACTCTCTCCCCAACGCTTTCCTGGTTTCTCCCATCCCCTCTCAAGTGTGTTGCCCCAGGGTTGTACAATCTATAAGGGCAGGGCGATGAGGGAGAAGAACAAAACAAAGGCAGCTGCTCACCACAGACAGAATCCAAGGGCTGAATCAGCAGGGAAGAGTCTACAACAAATGATCAGGAAAGATTTTTGGCCATGAAGTTAAGGCATTCACCTTTTGGACTTATTTTTCATCTGAAGAGTCTCCATTAGTAACAAAAAAGCAAATTATAACAGATGTTACATAATTTTCATGAAATAATTATCACAAGAGTAAATTAACTGATGGTAATTTCCAAAGTTCAACTTAGCCTTTCTGCTGTTTGTTACTCCCCAGTGCATCACGAGACATCTGCATTGTGTGATGTTCACAAAAGGGTTGTGCTACACAGTTGAGTATTGCTGTAGCATAGAGAAATGTAATTCTTGTGAAGCCAGCGGAATGACTCCTGTTTAAGCTAAGGCAAATTCCATGTGCAGTACAACTCCACAGCAAGAGAGTAGAGAGGCAGTGGTATACAGTGAAAATAGCGGGACGCAAGGACATGGATACCTTTTTTATAAGTCATCAGAAGAAAAAAAACCTACACTGGAAATCTTGAGCCACGTAGCCACATGTGCTGGTTTTGGCTGGCGTAGAGTTAACTTTCCTCACAACAGCTAGTGTGTGGATATGTTTGGAATTTGTGCTGAAAACAGTGGAAAACACAGTGATGGTTTCGTTACACAGAGCCAAGACCTTTTCTGCTCCTCACCCCACCCCACCAGTGAGCAGGCTGGGGAGGCACAAGAAGCTGGGAGGGGGCATGGCCAGGACAGCTGACCCCAACTGACCCAAGGGGTATCCCATACCATATGACATCATGCTCAGCATATAAAACTGGGGGAAGAAGGATGGGGTGGGGGGGACAACAGGACAGACACGACGACATTTGGAGCGATGGCAATAATATAGTATTCAACTAGGTAGCATATTTCTAACTTCTCTAAATCAGTGGGCAGCTATGTTGGGCCTCCCTGTTGCTAGAATACATGAGTCAGTGCAGCACTGTGCCTGCTCACGGGCCTAGGAGGGCAACGTCTACATAGGATAGCAATGCACTGCAATTCCCAGAATACAGAGGAAAACTGCAGCTCCCAGATCCGTAACAGTCCTTGTGCTACCCAGGGTTGTACCTTAAGAAAACGGATCTGTGACCTTCAGAGTCTATGAAATGTACTCAGTAATTCTGGTCACTGGACATCTCTTGTCACTCCCTTTTCCTGAACCCCACTAAGGTTTTAAACAGGAAAACGTTCTTCCTGGAACAATATGATGATACAATGTGGGAAAGGAAGAGCATTTGAGAGAGATGACAACAATTCAATGTGAACACAGTCACACATCATCCACCACGCCTTTGACCTATATAGCCTCATTTTATTTTTTTGTCTGTCAACTCTTTTTATCTGTCTGGACTAGCTTTCTAAGCACACTGGAGTGAAAAATACATAGCATGTCTGCAAATTAGCAAGACGTTGTATCTCTAAAGCCAGAAAGGAATTTCCTTTGGTGTAAGATAAACATTGATTGTTTCCATTCTCCTTACAGTCTACTGTAGTCTCCCAGAAGTCTTGGTGACTGTACTTGCCTATGTCTTCACAAACATGTGTAAAGAATGAAGGAGAAGAGCTGCAGAAGAGAATGGGGGTGAGTTACGGTCAAAAGACAGTTTTTTCAAAACTTAAAATCTTATTTTTGAGACAGAGAAGGGTCAAGGGAACATGCTCACTTTCGTTATCCAAACAGTGAACAGTTTAGCTCTGCTTCATAAGCAAAGCAGCACCCTGCTCAGCAGTCAGCCCACTGTGGGGTGGAGATATGAGTATTCCCAATATCAGCGCTAGGCAAAAGGCTCATTGATACTTACTCATGTGGAAACATTCCTTTTGCAGTCAACAGTGTTCTTCAGAGATTACTTCCATGCATTATTTCTTCTGCTGCCTGAAGGCACGAAAAAACCCCAAACCTAAGCAACTCCAGAAAGCCACAAAAATATCTGCACAAAATCTGCATATTTTGGGGTACTGCCTGCAGTTGTGGGGTACTGCACCAACGATGAACCACACCAAGCAAATTCACGCTGAGCAGAGCTTGCTAACGAAGAAAGCTCTTCTTTCTCTCAGCCTAGCACAATCGCAGTCTGGCTGCAGAAAACACTCTGTGTTCCCACAAACGCAATTAAGATTTTGAATGTTCGGAACTGATCTTTTGTCTCCACCATGCCACGAATGGTTTATGTCCTTACCAGGAACACCAAGGACTTTGTTATGCATGTCCTGTTTGAGAGCCGGCAGCCACTGTTAGTCACAGCCAAGACAAGATTTCCTTGTGGCATTTAATGCAAGCCATTAACAGGTGAACATGCCTAGGAATTAATGAAGATCATTTGCTGCATACTGCAAAATATGACAATGAAGCCAGCGGTCAACGCTAGCAAGGTCTCGACTAAGTCTAATACTGAACAACAAAGTACCTTTTTGATAAAACATCATTAATGAAAAGTGACCAAGAGAGAAGAGCAATGACAGCAGGAGCTCACCCTAACCTTCCAATGGCAATGCAGTACCTGCACCGAGGACGAGTAAATACAAGTAAATAAACACAAAGCTTTTGGACATGACTCACTTAAGGTAGGTAAGGAAGTGGACCAAAATGCCAGAGTTTTAAATTCCTGATCTCAGTCCAGATCCGTGCTTTATAAGTTGTTCTACTCTAAAAAGCAGTTACAATTATGGAGCTGGGAACATTTAGTTCTGATTTAGCTCAAGAATCCATTTTTCTGGTGTTGACTTTCACAAATTTTAGAGCAATACAGTCTTAGCATTAAATTAACTTATTCACCAAGGTCTTTATCTTACACAGTTTTCACTAAAATAAGACTGCTATTTTTGTTTAAAGAAAACATGACAGCTACAAATACAGCTATCCCTCTCTGGATTTTCATAAATCAAAAGTTTCATTCAATATATTGACCTTTTATAATCCTGCCTTTTATTTCAAGAGTAATGTCTAAACTTAACCTGTAGGGAGAGAAGAGCTGAGTTAATACACAAACGCACAAATGCTAGAATACAAGTCTGACCGAAATCCACAAAGTTGTCAATGAATTGGAACAAAACTTCCAGTTTGGTCTGAAATGTTAGAAAGACACATGCTTCATACTAAATTTTGCTTCAGGGATATAGTATCTAATTCTGATTTCATAGGATTTTATATCTATTACAGGAAAAAAAAAATCACTTTTTAATACAGTCAGTTTGCATTTGAGTTCTCGTATCCACTGGAATTCAGAGTCCAAAAAGTAGAGAGACTGCATGAGTAAGACAAAAAGTACTGTGCAAAAGTAAAGCTTGTGAGCAGTTTTACTGGGCCTGAAGTGCATAATTGTGCCAGATACAGAGCCAGAGTCCTGCAGTTCCATAACTACACTGACAAACCCAGAATGAGTAGGTACACTCAAACAAAACAAGGTTTAACGCTTTAGAACTTAAATGAAAATTAAAGACTGTTGAGGTGAGTCCTGGTGGCAGGGATCTGTATAAGAAGAGAGGTGTCAGATGAGAAAACCCAAATTCCCAGCACTGCAATATTCAGTGCTATTTGAATAAATGGTTACCCACAAAGAGATTCCACACAACACATGCAACAAATTTAAGTTACAAATCCATACCCATTTGATTTAAAGTAAGTACCTTGGGACACTAAAGCAGCCTTCCCTTGACAGAAGTTGTTTCATTAAGGTTTTCCTAAACTTTACACAGCACAGTAGGCACGGTAATTTTATTTCCAAATGAGTTAAAACAGCTTTTGATCTGGTAGAGGCACTTAATTACGATCAGAAGGGCAAGAAACTAAAATATATGTAAGTGTGCTGGGCAATTCATGTCATTTCAGCATAATTATTCTACCTCAGGGTCAGCTCAAGTTGCTCCCACAAAAGCTAACTTCCTCTGAAGGGCTATTTGTCATGGATGCTTGATTCTTAATCACCTCATCAGATCAACTGCTGCTCTGCCTATCCCTGTGATCATTCCAAAGGTTTCAGGCCCCTTCGACTGCAGTTAGTTATCAGTCGGCTCCATTCCAGTTGCTATGCTGAAAATTTCCTAAAGAGCAAGAGCATTTAACAGTGTTTCAGAACAGCAGTTGAGTTCATGCAGAAGAGTTCTGTTGAGCTAAAGTACTTGCAAAAAAACCCACCCCAAAACCCCAAAATAATGTTAAACGGCAAACCCTCATTTGATGTTACATTACTAAATTCTACGACACTCCAGATAAGATTTTGGACCTAAACTCTGCATCTGAAAACTGAAGACAGCAGCGCTGCTGTACTTTCATACACTGCAGATTATATATTCCCGGTCCCTTTCTACACCTGGTCAAGGTAACTTCCCTTCCTCCAATTTCCATAAGATTAATTCCCATCCTATCACACCTCTGGAGTGACCACAGCCACTGCACACATGAAAGATAAATTGAAAAGCGTTTGGACAGGATTTTTGAAAGTGATTTTGGACATACCCAGAGAAGAAACTTACAGCAGGGACTGACTTGTCGGGGGCTGAACACTTAACGCTCTCGGGGTAGTGCCTGGAAAGTGTTTCTAAAAGTGGGCTCATAAACTGACAGACCCAATGTGATCGTGTGCTACAAGTGAGAGTGCATTTTTTAGAGGAAAGAGCGAGAACTTTCTGCTAACATCTCTGTACTTTTAAAAGATCGTATTTCCAACAGATTTTGTAATAGCTGGGGAGACAGCAATACAAACCACATGGTTCTCTCTAACCAGCCCATCAGTACATCAAGAAGCCCAAGGTTTAGTTTGTTAGCAATCTTTAGAAGGCAGGAGCAAGACTCAGGAGAATTTCCCTGGTCAGTCTGGAGTCTCTCTACTGAAACACCAGTGCAGGGAAAGAACTGCACTGAGGTACCATACCTCAGTGATAATATGTGGCTCAGTTTCAGTTTTCCAGCTTTACAGGTAGGCCATAATTTTTAATTACAGTATTTTTATTTAAGCTCCACACACAGCAACTAAATTTCAGCTCTGCAGGATGTGCCAGACTACCTCTCAGCGGCAATGAAAAAGAGGAAAAAAACCCATCAACCAGCTGCCTACTTGTTCCCAGAAACAAGAAAACATCTATCAAGTCTTGGCACGAACAATTCTTATTTCTGTTTTATCTATTTATCCTTCTAAAATCATCACTGAAACAATTCACAAGATTCATAATCCACAAGAAAAACAATTTAAACCCACATCTGTAGAAAAATATTAATTTACAGAAAACAGTAATTTACCTGAAACCTACTTAGGAAAACACTTCTGCCCCAAAAGAGCTGAAAAACACATTATTCAGTTGTTTGTGCTTTCTAGGTATAGAACCGCATGTGTGTAAGAAGAACATGGGCACAAAGGCAGCAGGAGATGTTCTCAGAGGAACTGTCCCACAGAGGTAAATCCCAAATGAAAAATCATCCATGGATTAGCTGCAAACAACACGGCCCCGATGCCCCAGGTACAGCCCATGCTTTCCAATTGCCCTGATCTCACAAGCAAAGCAGCATGGCAGAGGAGGCTGACACCGCATTTGTTCAGCAAATCCAAGTCTTTAGAGGATCTTCAGAAGTTCTGTTTGCTTTAGGGGAAAAAGGTCTGTTTGCTTTAATTCCTTTACCCTGAGCCCCTGGGGACAGACTGCCCAAGGATGAGCAACATCGGCACAACCCCATGATGACTGCACAGAAACAGAGCGATCCCAGCAATTCATACAGCCTTCCATCCTTGTAGGGCTCTTCGGCACAAAGAGCAAACAGAATCTGACCTTCAGGTCAACCCTTCAGAAACTTTTAAATCCCAGTGTTCTACCTGGATGCCTGCTTTTCTGTTTCTATTATCTGAACACTATGCTGCTGAGCTTGAATGGGGGTTTGCTTACGGCAGCTTAGCCCACCTTACTGCTTTGTGAGCTGCATACAGATGCATCTCCCTCATGTTAAGTACTGGCTTGCTCTTCAATTTGCTTCTGTTCAGATCTCTTATGCAAGTACTCCAACCCCCTTCATGCATGCACCAAGGTTTTTGCATGGCACACTTGCCTCTGAGAAACCCCCAAAGCCTCCTTTGTTCTTCCACTCTGTTCAGGTAAAAATATACCTTAAACTTGACCACAGATGTTACACTCCTGGAGCCACTTAGTCCCCCTTGCTATGAGGATTATTCAGAGACTCCTCCAGAGGAACCCAGTCTCCAGAAGAACAGACAATAAAAGAACTCACCGGTGGTCAAAGGCATCCCAAGTGTTCCCTCATTCACAGACTGTTACAAACACCCACTTCCTTTGTGTGCCTTTGAATGTGACAGGAATGCAGTTGAATAATCCTGACTTTGAAGATGACTATACTTCCAAAAGTTATCTGAGATGAAGACTATTGCACGTCAAATGATTTAACCTAGCTCGTCTGCAGACCATTCCCACATCCTTTTTCATTTCAGATGTTAGAAAGTCTTTAGCCTGACTCAGTGGTGGGGGAGGGGGAGATGAAACCTGCACATGTGAAGGCCATGGAGAGAGGGGACAGACTCTTCAGGAAGACCTGTATTCACCGCTTTCACTCCAGATTCACACATGGGGCTTACTTGCTTTGGCAAGGCTCCAGGGTTCTTGACATTTCTCAGGAGACAAGCAATCACAGGGGAATATTGTAGCTGAATGGCTCTTGCAGGTATGTGTGGTCTGGAATAGTGAGTAAAATGTTATGGACCAAAACAGGGATAGGACAAGAACAGACTCCTTGGGTATACTTGCAGTTCTGTGGACAACAGATCTAAAATTTTATGTTTTCATGAATAAGATGAAGGAATAGCACTTTGTATGTCTGTGTTCTCTTGCCTGTTGCTTTTTTCCTCTCTACACTTGCCAGTATAACATTAGCAGTAATGCCAAGGTGCACATGCCAGTGAAAGATCAATACAAATATATGCAAATAGTTCAGGGAAATATTCATAGGCAACTTAACCTATTGCCATTTCACAGGCTGACATGGGGAACAACTGACGTAGAAATAAACTATTTCAGGTCAAAGACTTGATGCAATGGTCATTGGCATCAGCAGTTCTTGTCCTGGGGGAAATGCAGAGCCTAATGTCACACAGAAGCGCCATAAAAAGGTAGAGTGCATGGAGGTGCCAGGGAAGAGCACAGACACCATCCAGCATAGTAAGTGTTAACCAATTTAATGATTTCTTTCTCTTTTCTAATTAATAGGTTGTAACTTATCTTACGTGCTTCAGCTGGAACCTGCAGATAGTTTTTTTAAAGTTTTTAGCTCTGAAATGATTTTAAAGCACCGATATAAGTGAACATAAAAATAATATTTAAGTAATCTGTTAATGCTAAATTAAGATTTCTTTATAGTAAGAGGACATTAAATTACATAAATCAAAATAGAGCAATTAGGCAATTTAAATAATGAACGAGTGCAAGCTGACACAATACCAAGTAGCATCCAGACTTAAATATGAAAGACTCCTTTCCCCTACCCATCACGAAGACTACACAGGCCATTTAAACAACAATTTCAACCTCTTCATAATACAAAATTATGCACTAACAGAAGGTGGCTTTCTCCCTTTGCAGGCTGCCACCTGTATTTTTCTTACCGAGGATGCTCACGGATCATTTTCGGACCTTTGTCTCTAGAAATCCCTCTACCTACCAATGCTTTCCTTTACTACGCTTCCATTCTAGAAGAAAGCAAGTTTCCTCTTAAAATGTTCCTAGACAACATGTTCAGTAACCCAGGCCAGTGCGGCAGATACCTTTTGGTCATTACAGGAGTGATAGTTCAGTGTTCCCTAGCTAT
Source organism: Egretta garzetta (assembly GCF_000687185.1). Classification (NCBI taxonomy): domain Eukaryota; kingdom Metazoa; phylum Chordata; class Aves; order Pelecaniformes; family Ardeidae; genus Egretta; species Egretta garzetta. The sequence goes on from NW_009258754.1 coordinate 6,562,837, forward strand.
GCCTTTGGTCATTTCCTGAATTCAGTGATAAAGTCAGTCTGCCCACATCCACATTCTCTACCAAAAGGCTCTGGTTAAAGCATGTTTTCCTCAGTTTCCTGAATAGGATTCTCTAACTTCTTGTTGCTATAATTACCCATTCACCATGCAGTAATACTGCTTCCAGTATTTCCTTTTCTCTGTCCAAAACATACATTGCAGCCACCTTTCTTAATTAGATGCACACGCACTGAGCCATATGTCTTCCTTATTAACTTCTCTTTCCCAATTATGGGTAGCAAGACTTTGCCCATCTCTGTCATTCATCAAGCAGCAACACATTAAACACGGAAATAAGCATGAACTATGGGAAACGCCTCACTTTTCGCCATCTTTTATAACACTCTCCTCTTAATCTTTTATGTGATCACCTTTTCCTTAATTATGTTCATTATAATTATACTCATCCTCCTACTGTCAATCCTTTAAATTGCAGCCTACAATATCTGTAAAAAAAAATGACAAGTCTTGCGGGAAAAAGAAAGAAGACTGAAACAGATTTCCCAAACTGCAGTTAGGCACTGTTCAGAAAATCTGGAATAAGACACCATGTGCAACCAGGACCAATGCACCAGCGTCCCACTCGGGGTTAGCAAGCCCCTTTGAAAGATGAGCCTTCTTCTCCACTCCTCTCAAATCTATTGCACTGAAAAGCTTCCTTTCATACCTTTAATTTCAGGGGCCTTTTGATTTCTCCTGCTCCCTCCCACTTCCTGGTGCATTTAGACATCACGGTCTCTGCTGTTCTCCCGTCACCAGCAATGCTTTCAGGGAAGGAGTTTCTCTACCCAAAACTCATTAGCAACCTTTCTAAAACTCAAATTAATCTCCAGGGGCCGTAACTCAGCAAATTAATTGAAACAGGTTCCTGCTCCAGGCCCATTCAAACCTAAGTCAGCACTCAATGAGACTGTACTCAAATCAGGCTTTATTTATAGGGATTTGGCTATAGGACTCTTCAGTGTCTCAAACCCCAGTTAAATCAGAGGTAGCTGATACAGCCCCTTCCTCACTGCTTCCACCAGGGAAGGGAAGAAATCTCCCACAGAGCCAGTGGGTTCCCACCTCTCATATCCTGCTCTTTTGAAAGGCCCTGCCTAGCAAAGCAGCCTTTGCACCCCCTCCCAGTGACCTCCAAACACTCTTCCAATGCCTCCCTTAGACTACGGCCCTCTGACCTCAGGCCTTTGTGTAAATGACACACAGAAACGTCTTTGCTGCAATCTTGCTTTGGAAAGTTTTGTGCTGTAGTCAAGTTTCCTTACTAGACTTTTCTCCTCTACAAATCTGCAGCCCGTATCTTTGCTCGCATTACTCACCCAAGTACCATAAGATAATCATCACCCATCACAGACTGCTCAAACTAGTCATAAGAGAGAAGACAGGGGGCAGCACACCAGTGTTTGACGGACAGGGTGCTAGCAAAGTCCTTCACAGTCTGCCATCTCAGTGGAGGTAGGGGATGGAGATCCATGCAGCAGCAAAGACATAAGGGTTGTGGATGTGATAGAAACCATGGAAGCATGTGAGAATGGTTACATAGGAATTAGGGCTTCTCCCCCCAAAAAGGTGGCAGGATCAATAGACCAACTGAAGTCCATCTACATCAATGTATACAGCATGGGCAGCAAACAGGAGGAGCTGGAAGCCACTGTACATCAGGAAAACCATGATGTAGTTGCTGTCACAGAAACATGGTGGGATGATTCGCACAACTGGAGTGCTGCAATAGATGGCTATAAGCTCTTCAGAAGAGACAGGCAAGGAAGAAGAGGCAGCGGGGAAACCCTGTATGTTAGGGAGTGTTTTGTCTCGAGCTTAATGATGGGGATGATAGGGTTGAGTGTTTATGGGTAAGAATCAGGTGGAAGGCCAACAAGGCATATGTGGTCGGAGCCTGTTATAGACCACCCAACCAGGATGAAGAGGCAGACAAAATATTCTATAAGCAGCTGGGAGAAGTCTCACAATTGCTAGTCCTTGTTCTTGTGGGGGACTTCAACTTACCAGATATCTGCTGGAAATACAGTACAGCAGAGAGGAAAAAGTCTAGGAGGTTCCTGGAGCATGTGGCAGATAACTTCATGACACAGCTGGTGAGGGAACCAACTAGGGAAGGCACCTGCTGGACCTGTTGTTTGCGAACAGAGAAGGACTTGCAGGTGATGTGACAGAGGCTGTCTTGGGTATAGTGATCATAAAACTATAGTTTTCTCTATTCTTGGAGAAGTAAAGAGGGGGGCCAGTAGAACTGCTACCTTGGACTTCCAGAAGGCAGAATTTGGCCTGTTTAGTAGCCTGGTTGACAGAGTCCCTTTGGAGGCAGTCCTGAAGGGCAAAGGAGTCCAGGAAGACTGGACATTCCTCAAGAAGGAAATCTTAAGGCACAGGAGCAGGCCATCCCCATGTGCCAAAAGACAAGCCAGTGGGAAAGACCACTGGCCTGGCTGAACAGAGAGTGTTGGCTGGAGCTCAGGAAAAAAAGGAGAGTTTATGACCTTTGGATGAAGGGGCAGATAACTCAGGAGGACTACAAAGATGTCATGAGGTTATGCAGTGAGAAAATCAGAAGGGCGAAAGCCCAACTAGAACTTAATCTGGCTACCACTGTAAAAGAAAATTAAAAAATGTTTCTATAAATACATTAGCAACAGAAGGAGTGCTAAGGATAATCTCCATCCTTTAATGAATGCAGAGGAAAACATAGTGACGAAGGATGAGGAAAAGGCTGAGGTACTTAATGACTTCCTTGCCTCAGTCTTCAATAGTAAGACCAGGTGTTCTCTGGGTACACAGCCCCTGGGCTGGAAGACAGGGAGCAGAATGAAGCCCCCATAATCTGAGGGGAAATGGTTAGCAGCCTGCTACACCACTTAGACACACACAAGTCCATAGGGCCAGGTGGAATCCACCCAAGTGTACTAAGGGAGGTGGCAGAAGCGAAAGGCAGATCCTGCTTGACTAACCTGGTATCCTTATATGACAAGGTGATCCGCTCAGTGGATGAGGGAAAGGCTGTGGATGTTGTCTACCTAGACTTTAGTAAAGCCTTTGGCACAGTTTCCCACAGCATTCTCCTGGAGAAACTGGCTGCTCATGGCTTGGATGGGTGCACTCTTCACTGGGTAAAATAACTGGCTGGATGGCCAAGCCCAAAGAATGGTGGTGAATGGAGTTAAATCCAGTTTACAGCAGGTCACAAGTGGTGTTCCCCAGGGCAAACCCCAGTTAAATCAGAGGTAGCTGATACAGCCCCTTCCTCACTGCTTCCACCAGGGAAGGGAAGAAATCTCCCACAGAGCCAGTGGGTTCCCACCTCTCATATCCTGCTCTTTTGAAAGGCCCTGCCTAGCAAAGCAGCCTTTGCACCCCCTCCCAGTGACCTCCAAACACTCTTCCAATGCCTCCCTTAGACTACGGCCCTCTGACCTCAGGCCTTTGTGTAAATGACACACAGAAACGTCTTTGCTGCAATCTTGCTTTGGAAAGTTTTGTGCTGTAGTCAAGTTTCCTTACTAGACTTTTCTCCTCTACAAATCTGCAGCCCGTATCTTTGCTCGCATTACTCACCCAAGTACCATAAGATAATCATCACCCATCACAGACTGCTCAAACTAGTCATAAGAGAGAAGACAGGGGGCAGCACACCAGTGTTTGACGGACAGGGTGCTAGCAAAGTCCTTCACAGTCTGCCATCTCAGTGGAGGTAGGGGATGGAGATCCATGCAGCAGCAAAGACATAAGGGTTGTGGATGTGATAGAAACCATGGAAGCATGTGAGAATGGTTACATAGGAATTAGGGCTTCTCCCCCCAAAAAGGTGGCAGGATCAATAGACCAACTGAAGTCCATCTACATCAATGTATACAGCATGGGCAGCAAACAGGAGGAGCTGGAAGCCACTGTACATCAGGAAAACCATGATGTAGTTGCTGTCACAGAAACATGGTGGGATGATTCGCACAACTGGAGTGCTGCAATAGATGGCTATAAGCTCTTCAGAAGAGACAGGCAAGGAAGAAGAGGCAGCGGGGAAACCCTGTATGTTAGGGAGTGTTTTGTCTCGAGCTTAATGATGGGGATGATAGGGTTGAGTGTTTATGGGTAAGAATCAGGTGGAAGGCCAACAAGGCATATGTGGTCGGAGCCTGTTATAGACCACCCAACCAGGATGAAGAGGCAGACAAAATATTCTATAAGCAGCTGGGAGAAGTCTCACAATTGCTAGTCCTTGTTCTTGTGGGGGACTTCAACTTACCAGATATCTGCTGGAAATACAGTACAGCAGAGAGGAAAAAGTCTAGGAGGTTCCTGGAGCATGTGGCAGATAACTTCATGACACAGCTGGTGAGGGAACCAACTAGGGAAGGCACCTGCTGGACCTGTTGTTTGCGAACAGAGAAGGACTTGCAGGTGATGTGACAGAGGCTGTCTTGGGTATAGTGATCATAAAACTATAGTTTTCTCTATTCTTGGAGAAGTAAAGAGGGGGGCCAGTAGAACTGCTACCTTGGACTTCCAGAAGGCAGAATTTGGCCTGTTTAGTAGCCTGGTTGACAGAGTCCCTTTGGAGGCAGTCCTGAAGGGCAAAGGAGTCCAGGAAGACTGGACATTCCTCAAGAAGGAAATCTTAAGGCACAGGAGCAGGCCATCCCCATGTGCCAAAAGACAAGCCAGTGGGAAAGACCACTGGCCTGGCTGAACAGAGAGTGTTGGCTGGAGCTCAGGAAAAAAAGGAGAGTTTATGACCTTTGGATGAAGGGGCAGATAACTCAGGAGGACTACAAAGATGTCATGAGGTTATGCAGTGAGAAAATCAGAAGGGCGAAAGCCCAACTAGAACTTAATCTGGCTACCACTGTAAAAGAAAATTAAAAAATGTTTCTATAAATACATTAGCAACAGAAGGAGTGCTAAGGATAATCTCCATCCTTTAATGAATGCAGAGGAAAACATAGTGACGAAGGATGAGGAAAAGGCTGAGGTACTTAATGACTTCCTTGCCTCAGTCTTCAATAGTAAGACCAGGTGTTCTCTGGGTACACAGCCCCTGGGCTGGAAGACAGGGAGCAGAATGAAGCCCCCATAATCTGAGGGGAAATGGTTAGCAGCCTGCTACACCACTTAGACACACACAAGTCCATAGGGCCAGGTGGAATCCACCCAAGTGTACTAAGGGAGGTGGCAGAAGCGAAAGGCAGATCCTGCTTGACTAACCTGGTATCCTTATATGACAAGGTGATCCGCTCAGTGGATGAGGGAAAGGCTGTGGATGTTGTCTACCTAGACTTTAGTAAAGCCTTTGGCACAGTTTCCCACAGCATTCTCCTGGAGAAACTGGCTGCTCATGGCTTGGATGGGTGCACTCTTCACTGGGTAAAATAACTGGCTGGATGGCCAAGCCCAAAGAATGGTGGTGAATGGAGTTAAATCCAGTTTACAGCAGGTCACAAGTGGTGTTCCCCAGGGCACAGTATTGGGGCCAGCTCTGTTTAATACCTTTGTCAGTGATCTGGACAAGGGGATCAAGTGTGCCCTCAGTCAGTTTGCAGGCAACGCCAAGCTGGGCAGGAGTGTTGATCTGCTGGAGGGTAGGAAGGCTCTGCAGAGGGATCTGGACAGGCTGGATCCATGGGCCGAGGCCAATTGTATGAGGTTCAACAGGGCCAAATACCAGGTCCTGCACTTGGGTCATAACAACCCCATGCAATGCTACAGGCTTGGGGAAGACTGGCTGGAAATCTCCTTGGTAGAAAACAACCGGGGGGTGCTGGTAGACAGCCAGCTGAATATGAGCCAGCAGTGTGTTCAGGTGGCCAAGAAGGCTATACATACATACAGCCACACTGGCTTGTATCAGAAATAGTGTGGCCAGCAGGACCAGGGACATGATCGTCCCCCTTTACTCTGCACTGGTGAGGCCACACCTCAAATACTGCGTTCAGTTTTGGGACCCTCACTACAAGGAAGACCTTGAGGGGCTGGAGCATGTCCAGAGAAGGGCAACAAAGCTGGTGAAGGGTCTGGAGCACAAGTCCTTTGAGGAGCAGCTGAGGGAACTGGGGTTGATTGGCCTGGAGAAGAGAAGGCTGAGAGGAGACCTTATCCCCCTCTACACCTACCTGAAAGGAGGGTGTAGCCAGGCGGGTGTTGGTCTCTTCTCCCAAGTAACAAGCAATAGGATGAGAGGAAGTGGCCTCAAGTTGCACCAGGGGTGGTTTAGATTGGACATTAGGAAAAATTTCTTCACTGAAAGGGTTGTCAAGCTTTGGAATGGGCTGCCCAGGGAAGTGGTTGAGTCCCTGTCCCTGGAGGGATTTAAAAGCCTTGTAGCTGTAGTGCTTGGGGACATGGCTTAGTGGTGAGATGGCAGTGTTAGGGTAACAGTTGGACTTGATGATCTTAAAGGTCTTTTCCAACCTAAACAATTCTCTGATTCTATGATAAGGCAGTTACATCATAACGGCTAATTGGCCCGATTAGCTATTCTCAGTTGAGACCATTATCTGAATAATCTTTGCTTGTTCTTGTCTATGATTTTGCACTGAACCAGCATAGCTATTCCCCAAAATACTTTTTTGTTCTTGCTGATTCTGTATTCCAAAAGCATCTAGAGCAGCTCACATTAATAGAATCTGCAGATTTTCTGATTTCCTTAACTTTTCAGGAGCTGACTCACAGTGTAATTTAGCTGAACTGACCTTGTTTAGCTTCAAACAGGAAACAGGCACCAGTTCCTAGCTTGTACTTTACACTAAAATAACTTATTCCATTAGCAAAGGAAAACTGTTCTTTTTTATCTCAGATCTGGGATGTATCCTGTGCTCAGCAACACGCCTGAAACTAAACAGAAATGACAGAAGTATAGGCTTTTTCAGTGCAACATGGAGAATTTTCTTTTTATCTCCAGTCACAGAGATATTTAAGTAGAGTCAATAATATGCAAATACCAAGGAGTGTCCGGAGCCACCCTTCATGCTCAGAGCTGTGAATTATCAGAATAAAAAGGTTGAATGCTTAACTCCACCGACTGAACAGGTGATAACCTCAAACCAGATCTGGATTGCGTGGTCTGTGGTGATGCAGTGCCCTGGTACTCCCCTGTCGCATGTCACATCCCAGGCACTGCCATGTGGCTGGAGGAGATACTAGCAGGCTTGGTTCCTCCATCAGTAAATTCATCCCTGATCCAACACACTGGTGTTTTTCATGAGCAAGGCAATAGGATATGACACCACTGTCTGTGGCAAAGTCAAGTGCGATACAGGAGACCCTTCTGTCATGGTGGGTACTTTATGAGAAGTTTCAAAGGATGCTCTTAATTTCTCACCCAAGTTTTGTGAAAGACAGTGAGAGACAGAGCTTTCCTGAAGAATTAATGGCACACCAGATCTTACAGAAGTGTACTTCTGTGCTAGGAATCCAAAGTGACAATGAGGAGAGATATTCTTCACATGCAGGGTAAAGATACAGACACTACAGTGTGGGTTTGAGCCCAGCCCTGATGTAAAGATCAGGCCCACAGCAACATTCTTGGATCTATTAGCTACAAGGTGTCATGAACTTCATTTGCTGAAGTGTCTTGCAGGTGCACAGATCCATTCAAGCGTAAATACTGATATTTAGGGCATGACCTTCAGAAGTGTTCTGTATCCAGGACTACTATTAGTATTAAAAGATGTTCAGTGCTTTAGAACAAAAGTTGGGGGACTCAGACTTAAATGTAAGTGAACAAACACTTGTCACAAGTTAACTCATGCTTCAACACTGGGAGTCAGTAACTGGTCTCCTTCCAAAGCCAATCTTGTTTACATTTCTTCCTGAAGTGGCCAATGGCCAGTTCACACCCAGCAGCCACACAGCCAGAAAATTCTCCCACCAGACAGAAATCCTTCCCCACCACCAGGCTCACTATGTGGATGCTGCGATTCCTTGACTTAGGAGATGTCTGCCAGTCTGGGAGGAAAAGCCTTAACTCAGAACTGCCAGCTCCACATCTTTCACCTTTTCAGATAAAACCTAGCTTTCTGCCAGATTGCCACTTGCACAGGGAAGCAGCTTCCCCAAAAAGCTAGCCAATCTCTCTTATATCCTCAATGATCTCCTTGCCCTCCATGTCTACACAACATTTCAGTGTGAGGTCCCCATTGACCCTCGTGTTAAATGCCTCACAGCAAAGTCCTGGGGCACCTCTGGGGTTCAGGCATTAATGCAGGGCAAAACCACTTCTCTTCTGGGTTGGTATAAACCCTACCGATGCATGTAATAGCCTAGAGGGAAGAGAGGCAATATAAAGCAAGGAAACACATACAGGACTAATTATTCCATAAAAAGGTTCCAAGGATGTCAAGCTGTACATCCAGGGGACAAGGCATTGATCAGCGGAAATGATCAAAAAAGAAGAAAAGCAAAATTGTGCACTGAAACACTGGAAGAGAGAAAGCCATGGACACCGAGCAAGCATTAACAACATGGCCCCAGGCAAAGCCAAAGACAACAACTTTTAAGTGAGCTTTCTCAAGTCCTGTTGTGTTCAGGTGCACAGGCCTTTGTAAATTCTTTATAAATACATAGGGCTGCATTGAAGTCACCCTTAACTTTCCAATTTCTCATGTTAAGTGGAATAACTGACAGAAAACCTCCTTTCCCAGACTTTTTTATTAGCTTCTTGGGTCAAGAGAAACCATAATAATAATTATAGCAAGGAGAGGGTGCTTTGTGCTAGGAAGCATTATTTGAATCGGGATTGAAGGGACAATGCAGCAGCAAGGTATAAGAGGACCTGCATTTTTTCTTATCAAGTATAGCAGGTTTCACCCTCTTTTGCTATTCATGGACTGATGTGTGTTCTGGTCCCACATTTATAACATACTTATATACTTATATGTATATATATGTATAGTCTGGCTGGCTTATATGCTTGGGTTTTAAATTGTTCAGGAAACCACTTCTTTTAGTCTTATTTATATTACCTAACAAAGTACCATGATACTACAGAGAGATGATTGCAGGATTTTGCTATAGTAAGGCTTGCCTTCTTTTGTCAGCAAGCATTGACTGAAGGCACATTGCTCCAGTTGTCTCCAGAGGAGGAGGGGGAAAAAAAGGGGGGGGAAAGGGGAACTGGGGACTAAAAGAAGTGTTTTGCACAGCATCACAGAGTAGATCAGTGGCAAAAAAAAAATCTTGCCAAATGTTAATCTTAATTCTTTGTAGCTCAGCCCTGCTTTTTGTCTCTGAGCTCAGGACTGGGGGCAGTTCATTGCCTCTGACCCTGTGTGGTGGGAGGATCCGCTACTTGCATTCGAGGTGACCCCATGCAGCAGGGACAATCCTGTCATCCCCAGTCCTGCCTGTGGAGTCAGCCAGTGGTCAAAGGCCAGCTACCCTGGAGCAGAAAGCACGCTTCCCGCTGCCTCCCTCGCTGCCCAATAGCTGTTCCAGCTACCTTGGGAGCACCTAAAATACAAGATCCCTGCTTCAGTTAACCGCGTAATACAATTCATTATCTTCATTAGAAGCACAAAGTCCCACTGAGCTGGGAGACCTCATATCCTGAAGTAGCATATTAATGGTGAAGACATAGTCAGTTAGCAAAGAGCCATAAAACACGCATGCTCTTCTCCAGCTGAGGTATACTCCCAACTTCATGTTCCTTTCAGGTGGAGAGTCATGGGTGGAACTGAGCCCTCTGAACTCAATTTGACTGGCACGTCTGTGGAAAAGGACACCAAACTGGGAGCAGAACCTGCCTCCCACTTTTTGTTAAAAGAAATTAAAATATTTGAACACCCATAGCCAAAAGCCTTTCTTTAGAAATTATGCCGTTTAGATAGCAACAAAATAAAGAAGTGGGAATATAACTGTGAAAAGTTTTCTTTTTTTCCAAAGCCTTCCCCAATTAAAAGAAGAAAGCTTCTCTTTGGGTTCTCCTAAACTTTGAAAGGGAGAAGCTACACTATACAAAACTGATACACTACACTGATGGATGGGGACACACATGCAGGAGACAGCCCATTTAGCAAAAGCACTGAAACACTAATGAATGTCACCGAGTGAAAGGAGAAAACAGAACTGAGTGCATGTGTCTGTGTGAGTATCACACACAAAAAAACCCTTAAGAGAACTGCAGATACAGGACTGAATGAAAGCAATCACAGGGAAAGGCACAGCATTATAACTACTGCTTTGGCTCAAAGCTTACCAACTGTGCCACTATGGCAAAAGTTTCCGATGGTGATGGTCTGTTTAGAGCAAGATTCTTGGTACTCCCAGTGTTTTTTACTTTCCTCATCTAGTTGCCCTAGGTAACCCTAGGGTATATTTTGTGATTCTTACTCAAGACAAACATTAATGAATTGCTCAAAGATAGAAGTATTAGGCCCCTTCACTCATCCTCACCCAAGAGAAGCATTTCATTCTGCAAAAATCACGCACTGCAAAAAAAAGAAAAGGCTGATTCATCTGCAATGCAGCTAACCCTTAATTGCTTACCTGCACTGTCAAGCTTTATGTTCACAGTGCCAACTTGTCGTTTGCTATTCTGGCTAATTATATGACTTTCAAAGGAAAGCCTGTTCTTACAAACCACTGAAAGAATGGTAGGAGGCATTATATCAGTCTCCCGCATATTTCATATTACATATAATTAGCCTCCGAATTCAGAGATGTCTCAGGAAATTACATCCACTTACAGCAAGGCTGAATCTGGCCCCAGAACACAACCAGATTTGCAGAGAAGGCAAATCTTGACATCTTTGCTTTCTGCCCTCTGTTGCTCATGTCCAAATGAAAATTAGCAAAGGAACAAGATCTACTGGCAGGACTAAAAAGTACATGCATTCAAATTGTCCAACATGATTAAACATATGAATAAAACCATTCAAGATAGAATCAATTTCCCTGGTGGGCTGAAAGGCTATTCACAGGCATCCAGGGAGAATTTGCACTGTAACTCCAGAATCACACAGCTTCAAATTGTCTCATTTGAGATGTTTAGATAACAGAGTCCCCTGAGTTCTTCTGTTCTGCTCAGTGTGCATCAGTACAACAGCCAAAGAAAAACTCAACACACAAAGGATAAAGATATGCTGTTTCTTCACAAATACAAGGGAACATGGAAAATGCCTGAAGGTGAGAATGCCTTGCCTTTGTCTTTACAGCTTGTGAGCAATCAGCATGGCTGTTGATATTCAATACTGAGTTTCATATAAAGCACAAAGTACGATTAAGTCACCAAAAAAAGCTGGAGAGTATCCAGGGTTTAATTACCATCATATCAGATTTTTAAATGCTGATGAGAGCAAGTGTCAAACAAAAAGAACTGCATGCAATACAGCACACTTCAGGGACTGCCTATTCACAAGGTTGATGAGTGCCCAGCAAACTGATTACATGCAGGAATTAAAGAGATCTAATATACTGAAGAAAAACGGAGCCATTAATTTATATGGATCCCAAACAACTTGAACATAGACAAGAAAGTCAGTGGAGTCCTGTGAAAACATGATACAAGAGCAGATAGAATGAGAATCGGAGAACAAAGATCACTTGGATTAAGCATAATGCAAATCCCTTCTTTCATTTGAAGGACACGATCTGCCAGATACTCTTTAACAAATGCTCTCCCAATTACATTATCATTTGGATTTGACTATACTTAGAAGATCTAACCAAATTCCAGTCCACGCTGTTTTCATGTTCACACATACAGAAAAACAGTCTTTGACCTGAAAGGAACTGAGAAGGACAAGACAAACACTACAGGAAAAGTAAGTGTCCTCTTTGCATTTGGGTGGCAAAAGTTTGGAGATACGGTGCATGTCTGTGCCAAATGAAGACAGTTGTGTAGCTGGACCTTGTTGTGCACTGTTTCAAAAACGTGCCTGTGTCACAGCCACAAAACCCAACCCTACACCTTGTAGGAAGGTCGTATACAGGAGAACAAACCCAAATACAACAAGTATACATAGGTCTTCCCAAGGGCAATCCCAGTACCTTTAACTAAAGAAATTTTCATAGCCAATTCAGAAGTTTGACATTATGTTACCCTATATTTTTTCAGTAATTCTCCTTAAAATGTAATCAGCAAGCTTTCACTGTCCATACACTGGGACATCCCTCAATATGGCATTCAGAAAGATGGGTTTTGCAAGATAATTTGGGCTAACTTTTGCAAGAATATCATTACTCCCAACCTTCAGTCTGATATTCTTTGTTTCCCTCTGCACTGCCACAAAAAACTAAGAATACTGCACACAACAGCCCAAAGAAAACAGACTTAATGGGGTAAAGAAATAAATGTCTTTAAGGTGTGCAGAATGCAGGATTGACAAGTCCTCATAAAGGGCCTGTAAATGTCTAGAACTGAAGGAGATTACTTTTGGATCTCAGTAGTTGTGCAGAAGCTGCAAACAGCAGTTTGCTCCTGTGTGCATGCAATCAGCCAAAACTCTGTAACACAGAATTCTTACAGGAACAGCTGCACCAGAGTGATTTTGGTCAGGCACTGCTTCAAAACCCATTTTCTTTTTTGCTAGCTTGATTGATGCCTGGAGGAAACACTGCAATACCTCACTGTATCCTCCACCTCTAGAGCTACTGAATGCCTGTCCAAAAGTGGCACTTGAGGATTCAGTAGACACGTGGCTGCAGTATCGCTTCAGTATTTGTGTTAATAGTAAACAGCCTGATCTCTCACTAGAGGAGAAATACTAACCCAACATCTCTTCCCTGATAGAACACAATGCAGACACAAAACGTCCTGTGGGTTAGCATGCCTTCACTGCACTCTAGCTTGTACTTTTTTGTTTTCAGACAAGATAAAGCCTAAACTTATACAAGCACTCTTACAACTACTTACAGCTTACAGGAAGGGAACAGAAGTATTCAAAGGTCGCAAGGCCTGCCCTTTGGCCTTTCAAAGCCTGTAACTAAGGCCAAAGCAAATCAATAAATTTGACAATTCATTTAATCAACATTTGATCTAGATTTTGCTTCCTGTAGATTGTTCTGAACAACTGAGGAACTCTTGACCTGAAATAGGTCAGCAAAGCCAACAAAGCTCCTGGCTATCCCATGAGCAGGGGTTTTAGTACAGGGCTACTTACCTCTTGTCAAGGTGATTTATTTTCCCCCTGTGAAGTGCTGATATAAGTACTCATGGATGAAATATGGGAAGGTGTCCCCATACTCCTCTTTAGCACCTTTGTGGAGTTTTGGGTTTTTAATCTAATCTCGACACAGAGGGGTGTAAGAGCATTTTTTCTCCAAACACCAACTCTGCAGACACAGCACTCCTCACCTCCTGCACTGCAAAGCTGTTCTTTGTACCCCTGACAGCTAAATCACTTCCTAACACAGCAAACCATAGCAAACCCCCCCAGTCTCCTATTAAGGAGTTTTGATGGCACAAATTTCAGTCATATCTCTTCATACTCTAACCATATAACTCCCTGGTGTCATCCCAATATAGTAGAGAGTTGGGGAATGAGGGAAAACCATCGCAGTAGGTGGAGTGACTTGTCCCATGCTATGAAGGCATGAAGAGCTCCATGCTCAAACAAGAGGGCCTACCAACAGCCTTCTAATAGACGCTCATTTTACTGGCTTAAATTCAACACCTCTACTTCATGTGTTGATTTAATACCTTTTTTTTCCCCCCTTTCGTTAGACTAGTGGTAAATCTCCACCATATTTGCTTCTTCCTTTGGTACTGATAAAAGGCCATCCAGGATTCAGTTTCTCCTGTGCAAATTTCTATCAACATGAAATAATTGTGCCTCCACATCTGCCTTTTTGTATAATTATAAAGCAGGAATATGACATCCTTCTCTTTTGTGCACTGGTGATCCCTATCCAGGAAGGTCTTCCTTCCCCATATGGCCAGGATCCAGTAATTTGTTGTATCACTATGTTCAGGGAATTCTTCCTCTCCTGCTAGGAAATGATCACTCTGTTTTCCCTTGAGCCTTTAGAAAGAGATGATGACTTAAACTTCAAACTTCTGATTAATGTCACTTCCTTCAATGTAAGGTACAAAAGCATGGAAAAAAAATAAGACAACAATAAAGGACAGACTTTATCAATTATTTAAACACTATTCACACATGAAAGATTCAAAGAGACTCAATATCTTTTTTGCCCCAATGGAATATCCTGTTATGAAAGTATCAGAGCATAAATCAAGTCTCTACTTGCTCCATGAGGTGATTTAATTTGGGGGTTTTTGAGTCACTTAAAATTATGGCCAATTTTTACTAAAATGCAGTCTCAGTTGCTGTAGGCTAATAGTAAGTTATCAAAGGCTGAATTGTATATTCTGAGCATCTGTTTACATGAGGTTTATGTGCTTGCCCCTCTTATACCTGCAGAGAGATGCGTGCATGCTTCGTTTATATAATGCAGCATATGTATAGGACTTAGACCAAATCTGGGTCAGAAAAGAGCGGCTTACTCAGATGTTTGTCAGTTCCATTACATCACATACCGCTCCCCAGGGAACTGCAGAAGCATCCAATATTAAACCTGCAAGTATTGACCAGGGTTGCTATTGCTTACCTGTCTATAGTAGATATTAAAACAGAACAGCTGCAAACACCAGAAGTTCCTAGGCCAGAACCATTTTTTAGGGCATCTCAGGATCTTTCCAAGACTGAATTGTGAATAAAAGATGTTATAAAGGCAGACAAAGAGAAAACCAGAAAATCATCGGACAAGAGGATATTAGGCAGGAGTTCTGAAAGAACTAAAGGATGAAATAGCTCAGACTCTCAGCTGTGATACGCAGCCTCTTGATCAAAATCACCTGCAGCTGGAGATGACAATACGATACCTGGAGAAACCAGGGGAACTACGGACTAGTAAGTCTAATGGCTCTCCAAGGCAAATAAATAGAAGCTACTTTAAAGAAATCAATCTGTGATACATGAACAAACGTAACATTTTGGGGAAAAAAACAAACAGAGCTTCATGAAGGGAAGTCAAGCTTCACAGACCTACTGAAATTCCCTGAAAAGTCAGGAAGACAAGGGAAATCATGTTCCTATGGTACGCTTGGACTTCTGAAAG
This sequence comes from Egretta garzetta, assembly GCF_000687185.1. Classification (NCBI taxonomy): domain Eukaryota; kingdom Metazoa; phylum Chordata; class Aves; order Pelecaniformes; family Ardeidae; genus Egretta; species Egretta garzetta. The sequence goes on from NW_009258754.1 coordinate 6,577,945, forward strand.
CATTCAGCAAGGTCCCCCAGCAGTAGCTTTTAAGGAAACTAAGCAGCCATAGTCAGAAGCAAGGGTCTTGCATGGATAGATAATTGATCGAAAGACAGAAAACTGAGTAGGAAACTGGTCACTTTTTGTAGCAGGGAGGCCACTAGGATTCCCCCAAAGGATTCATACTGATATTTGGATCCTTCAAACTTTTCATAAATGCTCTGGAAAAGAGTGTGAACAATATATTGCTGATATTAGGTTGCTCTAGGTGGTAAATAAGGGATCACTGTGAACAACTGTGGAATAGCACTGTGGAACAGACTTGGCTGGGCTATAAAATGGCAAATGACATTCAGTGTAATAAATGTAAAATTCACTGAGTGCAGGTTACAACCTCCATACTGGTTGAAAGCCAGATAAGATGACTTTAACCTTTTCTCTATATTTACCCTTTTCATTCTTTGAGCAAACATTCCCAATCAGTTCTTTTTACACTGGCTTTATATATTTGTTACAGGATGATGATGGATCAAATGAGCTTCCTGCCTCTAAGCTGCCAAGCAATGGATGTTACATCTCAGTCTCCCCATTGTGCTGCCACATGTGCGTGTTTGAGAATCGTGCCAGAGAGAGGAAATAAAGCTCAGGGGCATTTCAACAGAAACATATTTCAGCATCCTTAGAGAAGACAAAGAGGTAACAAGATTATTATATTACCTTTATAGACACAGTAGTAATACCAGACCTATTGGTAGAGTTATTAGCAGAGTTGCTAACTGCCAAATGAGCATGTGCTACATGAAAAAAATCTAACATAAAAAGCCCCACCCAAACCACTATAGTTTATATAAACATATAACGGGCCTGAAAATAGTGGAAAAGGAGGACACTTTACAGAGTATCAGGAAATAGTCCCCAGGACCTTTGTCAAATATTTAGCCTTTGTTTTCAAAACCTTCTTTTCTCTCTTCCGTAGGAAATTACTCAAAGTTAATACATCAAATAAATTGGTAAATAAATAGAGTTCAACAGCAGACCTTAAGTTCATGTGTCTACAATGTTCAAAAAGGTTTCAACTCCATTAGTCTCTGCTCCTGTATATTTAGATACACTGCTCCTCTGTATTTTAGGCCCAGATGACGTGTGTGCCCCCAGCCAACATCCAGGCTCAGCTCTGCCCTTTTGTTTCCCAGCTCACTGTGGTCTCTGACTCACAGCTCACTCATTTTATAATCAAGACTCCCACAAGTTCTGTGGTATATTAGATCTGAGTCACGCAACGGAATAGGACAGAGAAGGGAATGGATCTGGTATACCTGGAGAGAATATTTAAACTAAAAATAATTATATTTAAGCCACACTGGCAGCCAGAGCTGTTGTAATTAAAATAAGGTTGATTTTGCACATTAAAACCCATGCTCTTTATTTTCATTGCAGGAAGCAGTCTACCCTGAACATTAATAATGCCTTTCAGCTACCGACCTGGCTGGAAACCAACATACAGCCAACCTCCACAAGCCCTGAGCGCTTGGCTCAACGTTTTTCACCAGGGTTACTTGTAGTACTTCTGCTACCCAGCAGACAGTGAACCTGAAGACAGACAGGGGTTCATCACAAGGAGCAGGACTTCCAAACCAAGCAAGTGTTGAATTCTCAGAATTTATTAGAAGTTGCAGCAGTGCAATAGGTCATTACCTGCCTGAATGCATTACTTGAACAGTGCTGCTGCATACAGAAAATACCTGAGGAAAACAGTGAATAGTGCTAAAAGTCCTTTAAGAGTAAAAGTATTCACAGAAGACAACAAATTTTCATATTAAATGCTTTTAAGACATCCAGATTCTATGTTGCTCAGACAAACACACCTGCCTAAGCAGAGAGAAAGAACAGGTCTGGTTATATAGTTTATTGTTCAGGTACCCAGGACAAATGGTAAATTAAAAAAACGTACACCACACCACAAAAACCACAGAAGTGTTATATCAAGTTGATTTTGAAGCATTCAAAAATAAGCATCCCAAAGATGCTATGCCCTAATTTAAGACAGTGTTGGGCATATTTACAGCATCACTAAACAGCTACATCTCTAGAAAGAGCCAGAGGTTTGTTTCCCAAGCCTGTCTTTAGGATGTCATTTCAACAGCTAAACCACTGTTCTGCCTTCTCTCAATTTTCCAGACAACAAGGTCCAAGCAAGCCTATTCACCTTTTCTGATGGGCTTTACGAAACATGTCACAGAATCAAATTTGAGTGCTGTAGCTAACTTTCAAGTGTACAAAAAAAGCCACACAGCCAGCAGCCTCCCTGCAGGATGTAACTGCTGCTGCATACAGTGCCTTCTAAAGCTCCTCCTTGCACCTACACCACTGGCACCTCCTTGCACCTACACCCCAGGCAACTGCCTGCCTTTAAAAGCATGTGACCGCAGCATTTCTCCCATCTTCATCACATCCCCCCTTGACTGTCCCTTGGAAAAGGTAGTCTAGCTCTGCAAAAGAGGGTGAGGTACCCACAGCTGCTATGGACACCGTGCAGCCACAGTTACCCACCTCCAACCCCCTACAAAGGAAAGTTGCTGAAGTGCCTTGAGACACTGGGCACGCAGCTTGGAGAGGACGGCTTCTCACCAGCCTTTCCCCTAGGACATGCTCTGCCTTCTGGGTGCGTGGGTGGGAATCACGCGCAAACATCTTCAGCAGTGCCAGACCCAAAACTCTCTTCTTGCCTTAACCTGTGGCTAGCAAATACAAAGCAACAGTACAAAACCAGCAAGAGGAACAAGGCCCCAGCAGAAGCAGCGTGTACTCTCGGTGGGAGAGTGGCATGACCGAATGTTCACCACCACCTCGCTGCCTTCCTTGTAACTGGCATTTGCCTCTCCTGGGCTGCCTTGCAGATCTTGGCAGATACTGTGCAGTACTAAACCCAGAAAGTCTGAATGGGATCAAAATAGCTTCAACATATCTGCCTGAGCCTGATGAATGCTATTTCAACTCATTTCCATAAGATTAGTATCTTGCTCTATAAACGACTTTTCAACATAGGAAAAACAGTTTCTACCAACAGTGTGTAGTGCTACAGATAACTAAAATGAAAAATGTCATGCAACGCAGGCACCGAATAACAAAATAATCAGTTTTTCCACTCAGATGCTTTCTAATATTGCTTATGCTTTTTTGTGAGATGTGGTGTTCATAATAAATAATTTAAAGACTTAATGTTCACTGGCTCCTTTGTCACTGGCAACTCTTGAATTGCCAAATGAAAATATTCCATTTTTTGGTATTCTCTAACAAGACCATATATTTGTCAACAATTTTATAACTCTTAGCAGTGCTCCATGAATATCATCAGCATCAGATCCTCTCTCAAAGGCCTACTATATTAAAAAAAAGGAATTAAAAAAGCAAGTCTGATGATTCCCTTTTTCTTTTTATTACAGCAGCACTACTCGTGCTGCTATCATTAAGGGTCTGTCAGCGGTTTTATTAGAAACTGCTACTCCAGGGGTTTATAACTCAGCAGTAAAAATTCACTCCAGAATGAAGCTTGTCATACAAGGGAGCTCTTATTTAAGCCCAAATGTCAGAAAATTATATTTATACATTTTTAAAGTTATTTTAATGCACTTTCAACTGTTCAGACAATTGGACTACATCACTGACTGGTAATTTGAGGCCCAGCATTGCAAAAAAACTTGCTGAATGTGACATTCAGAAATAATGTCCTGAAGCTTGTGGCCACCATGTGACTACAGGGCCAAAATCTATGTATGTCCATTTTTAGGGAGTGCCAGACGGTATATTATCAACAGTACTTAAATCTCTCACCAACTTCAGTTGCTGTCTACTCAGAGCTAAAGCCAGTCTTTCTTATTATTCTGGTTATATCAAAGATGACCATTCAACACAGCTTCACTTTGCTCAGAGTTTCAGAGCCTCTTAGGGAATTCAGCCCTTGGGTCCTATTGCATTTCAGTGCGTGCTTTAGCAGATGCCCAACTTTTTAGCTCATTCATAATCCCTAGCCTAAGCCATCCAAATATTTTCAGTGCGCTATAGAAAGCAGGGCTAAATCTTCCATGACCTTGAATCATTCCATGTTTTCTTTATTCTTTGCAAAACAGGGAAAATAAAGAAAGCAACTAATTGCAACACATACAATGAGCTATACTGCTTCGAGTGCTCCAAGTGGTCAGATCAAAATGACCTAAATGTCTAAGTTTTGAACAGCAATAAAATCCCACTGACAATAGCATCTGTCACTTGGGGAGGCTTATAGAATGAAAATTTTTACAACTTGTTGGCCAACCTCTGATCCATAATATACATGCACCTTTCAAGCTCTGTTAAGTATAGTTCAGACAACGGTACACTCCCCAACTCTGTTTCATTCCTTGATATGGCTCTGGCAGACCACGTTATGTGATGAGGAGGGGACATGATGCTAGGCTGAGGTCCAACACGTAATCCAGTCAAGTACCTACAACACTCCCAGCATCAGCTAAACCCTCAAGCCACTCGCACCCACTTCCACAGCCCCCACTGCCTGGCATAGTCTGCAAAGGATGATGGAGCAAGGAATCACTGCAGGCAGAAGACACTAAAACATTGCAAATGTGCAAGTTGTGCCCAAAAGCACAGAGAACAGATCTGACTCCCAGGCCAAGTATGGAAACCGCAATACCCAGCTAAAGCTATAGTAACACTGACGCTGGTGTACTTGGAGCTGAAGGAATTCAGGGTAAGAACGAATGAGTCAAGGTGAGAGCAGGAAATACAGCAGGAGATGAGATGGGGGACCTGGGGCTCAGCGATTTGTGAGTGTGCCATACAGAGATGCAGGGGAATCCTGGAGATACTGGAACAAAGCAGGTTTTCAGAAAATAAGGAGTAAAGATCTGAAAATAAAAAGATGGAAAATGGGGATGGGTCCCTTGCTTGGGAAAAATCTAGGGGTGGAGTAACAGGGAGACTCCTAGTCATATTATGGTTTTGAAACATGGCTGGTCTATTACAGAAGTGTGGTCACTCTGTATCATATAGGATAGACTGGGCAGACAGATATTTTTGCTGGACAGAACCAATCAAACAAGAGAAACAGAACGACAGGGCAACACTGAAATACTCCTGCTAGTCAAAGAGGCACAGAACTTCAAGAACACTAGCTTGATAGCTCTGTAGCTCTACTGAGAAATTCCAATATTCAGACTGCAGCCTACATCCCCTATCCTTGACTCTGAAGGCAGCATGACGCACTTGACAAAGACTTCAGATGGCTCCCATTTTGTGCAATAACATCTTCTTGATGAGCTCATATTGCATGCTAAGCTCTGTATTATCCCCAACATGCTTTATGCAAGTGAATCATTCCAGTTGGACTGCTAGAAGAGAGATTGCAAATTATGGAACAACTGCATTTAATACAAAATGCCAGTTCAGCCAAGGTCAGGTTTTGGAGGGTAATGGGAGAAAATGCTTCTTAAAAGATGCCTGATTTTGAAATGTGGACGATGACATTCGTTTCCACTGATCCTGCAGAAAAGCTTTTTGCTCTTTTCAAGAACACCAGTTAGGAGTTGCACCACCTGTGACTTAATTAATTCTCTTTATTGCTCATTAGACTAAAATCTGGTCATTTTAAGCAGAAGGGAGCTTTGAGCAAATGATCACCTTTTTAGAGCAATTCCTGATTTGTCTTTGACCAAGACTGTTTCTTATGCGGCTGTAATCTACAGTAACTGTTGTCTGACAAGAGCCTTTTAACTGAAATTGCTCCTATTACAGCTGTAATAAAATCAGTTTAGAAGATGAAGAGGCTGGTTTTATGGGTTCATCCTTCACTCCCCCCTCTTTAGATGAGATTTCTGTAATTTACCGTACTTTGTAACACATGAAAATATTCAAAATCATCAGAGGTTTTCATGCCAGCTAGCACAGAATCAGGCAAAACCTCTGAAGGCAGACAAGGTGGGTGAAGAAGCAGCCTTGCTGCCACGGAACAAAAACGGCTCAGGGACACAACACAACACCCAGAACATACAAGACAAGAAGGCTGCAGCAGCCTTTACCTGAGGAACACTGGTAAAGTGAAACGCTCATTTTTAAAAAAATCAGACCTAAGAAATAATTCAGGAGAAGCAAGTATTTCAGCAGCTTTTATGTGCATCCTTACTTTTTTTAACACAAGTTAAAACACGGGCTTGAAGGGCAGTACCCTGGAGCACTATCACCTGAGAACTGAAAGGGATCCTTTGATGCAAGCTGACCACGTTCCAAGGAACACTGCAGAGTACCACTGGGATGGTCAGGAGTTGCATTTCTGGCTGAATTTGTAAGTTACTAAATGTCATTTAAGTTATTGGCATCCATTTTGTTGGCAAACGGATGGATGGGCCTCCTAACATTGATTGTAATTACCATGGTACCTCTGTTACTGCCTACCAGTTTAGCACTTCAGTAACTTCAAACAAGCCTGCTCATGGTATGCTTATGAGCCCCCCATTCCTTCTCAGAACCAGTTTTGTGGCTGCCTAGTTCCAGCATTTATGCCAGACAGAGAAGCATAATGTGGTTTTCTCACTTCTAGAGCACTTTCATGCAGCATCTACTACACAGTGGAATTTACACCACAGCATACACAATCTCTTCTGGTAGGGTGGATGGTTTTCCTAAGGCCCTAGAACAACATATGGAGAAGACCAAGCCCATTCAGATAAAACAATCTGAATCAGAGCTCTGTTCTTGAGTCCAACTAAACTTTAAAAGAATGAAATGCTTATATCACAAAGAAGCTAAGCATAGGTTTTAGCTTTAGGTATATGCTCATAACTCACTGGCAGTGGTTTAATTGCTGGATTTAACAGGATTGACTTCAGTATGTACTTAAATATTTTACTGAACTGGGAATTTTACAGATCTCATTTAACATGAAAAGGTTTTAGAAATGAGCCAGGTGTACAGTTATGAGTTATGAAACTTTTACCTACTGACGTGGAATTTACAAAAATGAGCTTTCAGATTGCTACAACCCTAAACCCCCTTTGACTTCCATTGAAAATTCAACTTTTAATGAACTCACTCACCCAACTCACCACTTTGAAAATAACTTGCATAATCTAGATCTTGGCAAATGAATAGATATTCTAGAGATCTTCCACCTCCCTACAGCTCTGCACAGCTTATTAATCTGTGGGTGGTACACTAACAGATCTTACAAAGCAGCACATTCTTAGAACATTCTGAAAAAACTGATTTGCAGCAAATGATAGAGATTAGGAACACGTCTCAGACAAATGTTCAAACCCACAGTGTCTTTACTGAAACAACAAAGTCTGAAAATTATCCATACTAGGTGGTCTATGCCTTTTCCACAGACAAACTCAAATATCTAAATATTTGGGTATGTACTTGAGGATCTGCCTTTTCATCCATGAAAAAGCTCTGTGTTCTTACAATGTTGAGATGCAATAGTTGTCCCTGTCCCATAAGTCAAACACTTCCCAGATGTCCACTTAACAAATGTTTTCCCGCAGTAAACTCTTCCACTATACCAATTGAGCTCCTCCTTGTTGACAGCAGGGCTGCTCACCTGCCATTTCAGGTACCTTAAAGCATTACAATAAAAAGGAGGAAAACCTTACAACCCACCCAAGCTCTCACAGTCACAGGTGTGGGTGGGCACTGCTATTTCTCTGCAGGGGCTTGCCAGGAGCAACACAAGCTACTGTTTTTCACTGACCCCTTTACACTGGAACAGGCTGTACCTGACTGGGTTGCTTCAGGCAGCCCCATTGTCTGTGGTTTAGGCATTTATTCAGTCACATCTGTGGCTCTGTCTGAACAAAGGAATGCTTACCTGCTTTTCTTGCACTAAGACGGTGATAGGAAAAAGTTAGCTAAGATGAAACTCCAAAGGCGGAGTGGTTAAAAAGCACTGGTGCCGGCAACATTCTCCTAGATTTTCTTACTTCAGCCCTGCTCAGGATTAGTGTTTTGGAAGGACGTAGAATGTACATCAGGCTGTCAGCACTGAGTGATTTCAACAGGCCCACATAACATTCTTGGGCTGGAACAGAGAGAATTCCCCTGTTGCTCACCATTCCTAATGTGGACAAAATTCCCTTTCACTGGGAAGACAGCCAGAGGGAAGGCTGAACACTGAAATCTGCTGCTGGGGTGGTTGATGTCCCAAAGGAGCTTGTCCATTGCTGTTAGTGATTTCCCTGGGCTCTGGATCGGATCCTGAATGTGGTGAAAACACTGCAGTTCTGCATAGCATGCAATAGCTCTTTTCATAGCAAGCCAAGAAGGAAAAGTAAGTCCAGGAGACAAGCCTCCGAGTGCCTGGCCTAAGTCCACTTGGCTACAGCCAAAGCTCCTTCTGTACTCCAGAGCACCATGAAACAGGCCTGTGCAAGCAGCTCCTAGCAGCTGTAACCATCCAGAAAACTCCATGTTCTCTCCTCTGGTTACAGATTATTTCAGTTTTGAAAAAATACTTCACCCTAATTTATATATATAAAAAATATATAGTGTGTTATATAGACTGTATATTATTGTATAAATGATGTGTATATATATTGTACTATTAAATACAATATATTTTCTTTAACCATTTATAGATGTTATATATCAAAATGGTTAAAGAAAACCAATTCTCATCATTTATCACACCTAATGTACAGAGGTATTCAATGACAAGCAATTTTTTTCCTCCAAAAATATTAAGTACTGTCATTTTCCTTCACTGATCTATAAATCAGGCATTTCAAAAATATCAGCAGTCAAGTTCTGCCTACTTACTGGTAGAGCTAGTCACCTAATATGATTTTTTTAAAAAAAAATATTAGCAAGTAGGTCATCAAGGAGTTTTATTTTTAGATATGTTTTTAACACTCATAAGGGGCTCAGGAGATCCTCACCTATAAAAATTCCTGACACTTCCATGTTATTGCTATCAATTAGAGACATTTTCCAAGTACAGAAGATAATTATAATTATTAGCATTTATAATAAAATAACTAAGCTGGAGATATTTTTGGAAAGGTGCAAACTGTCACTGATCAGTTATATCATACCATTTCTGATCACTCAAAATGTGTGCAAAATGGGAACATCCAGAAATGCTGATAACTCTGTGTTGGAAAGATGTATAATCATCTTTTTGTTTGACCCATCTACAAATGACAGTGCCAGCACGCCTGCAGATGTATTTTCCTGTTGCAACACAATGTCGCAGACAGTGGCTCAAGGAGAACAGTTCTCTCATCAAATCAAAATTAGAAAATCTGAATTCTAAAGCCCATCTGAAATGCCAGCTTTTTTGTGTGACCTTGTAATATCAATTACTTGGTAAACCAGTAAATAATTACCTACACTAGATTTGCTTTGTCTGCATAGGATCTGATCCAAAGTGGATGAAGAGAGTTTGATGAGATTGGGATTAGGCCCTTTGACCAGACTGTTTGAGGTCAGTGATTTATTCTGCAATGGTAGAGTACCTTGTACAACAAAGCCTGCACCAAAAGGTGGCTTGAGTGTCTAAATGCTGCCTTTCTGGTATGAAAGAGTGAGACTGCGACCCTCCTGCTACTCTCTCATTCATTTCAGCCATTCCTTCCCTACCAGATACGGTGAGAAAGATAAGAGAATAACCAAAATCCTGCAGAGAGCTGCAAGCAGAAAGCTCAACATTCTCATGCAAAGTTAGTTCCCATACCTAATACTTCATTTTAACTCTCTGAGGGAAGAGACTGGGACTTCCCCACGTGTAGCCCTATACTAACTACTTCTGTTACTGAGAGTAACAGATAGAAAAATAAGCACCAAGTATTTAGGATGTTTATTCAGAATATATGATGCCGTAAACATTGTGATTAACCAGTCCTTCAGTCCCATATTAAGCTCATCTTCCTGAGGTTAGGTCAATAGTCAATCATTTTATCCCCCTTCATACCTGCCTGTTTGACAGTGGTGCCTTTTATTAACAGCATGAACAGCAGCCAGCCATCCCCCACTCACATGCAGGCATATCTAAAGACCCAGGCTTGGGATTTGGAGGGGAGGTACATTTTCTTTGCGCTATATATTTTTCATTATTAATTATTCCTAACTGCTCCCTCTTTTTAGAGTATGCTAGGCTGTGTCAAGAAAATGCACTGCTCCTATAGTTTGTGGTAACAAGCAGATGGAACATTAGTAGTCTAAAACCTCAAAATTTAAAACTATGAGAAGAGATACATCTGTTCTTATTTTTTGTTCCTATAAAACATGAAGAGAATGGGAGGAATTTGGAAGATGAGAACCAGAATCATATGGCATCCATCAAAATGCATATGGTTTCTCTCTTATTTTGTCTCTACAGTACATAAATAAATGAAATCGATCCCAGTACTGCTGCATATAAATAACTGTAGGATGACATTATTAGGCCAATTACTATGACCAGCTACACACTAAAAGAAGATGGCATTTATCTTGTTATGTCCCTCAACTCTCCAGTAATAAGTCTGGCTCATATCCAGTCTACAGTTATATCAGCATGTGAAATGTTGGGTGGTATGCACTACTTGAATCATTTTTCTCACAACACAATCTTGATCTTACTATTACAACACAATCAGCTCTGCTCCTAAGCCTACTAGTTTCTCACAGATCCCATTTTTTCTTCACCTGTTTGTGTCCCTTTTCAATCTCACACTGGGTTTAAATGAATCACCCAGTTACACTGGGCCTATTCAACTGAGCTGCCATATTCATTCCTAATGATCACCTTTATAAGTGGAGACAACAAGCAAGTTATCATTAGAGGTACTCTACCACGCAGGGCGACGGCCTCAGCTCCTACACTGAGTTACTCTGCATTAAGTTCCATTTGCAAACTTGATGTATTCTTTTACCCGCTTCTTGTGCTTTAGCTCGCTCCACTCTAGAAAAAGCTGAAGTCAAACGGGTAACAAAAACACAATCTTGATACTTCCTTCCCTTCCCACTCCCAAAGTTCATAATGAGTTGAATGCAAACTGAAATATTTTCCTCAAATGTAGTCCAATGTAATTAGAAATTATTGCTCATGATGGTGCAAAGGATTTCCACACATCTCTGGGAATCCTTTACTGAACTAGAATTCATTCCTTGGTCCTCCCATTGCAATTGCTTCCCTAGCCAATGTAAATTTGATTTAGTTTTGAGTTAATTCATAAGAAAAATCCAATTGCCTAAGTTAGAAAATTACATCTCGACTTGTACCGAAAAGTTGATCACACAAACCCCACCAAGTTCCTAGAGATATTTCTGCTAAATATTTTCAGTAAAATGGAAATATCTGAGAAGGGAGCTCAAGAGTGTCAGGGAAGAACTGCTAAGCAATGTGAAACTACAGAAGTGCTTGGGACTGGCAGAAAAAAGAAAAAAAAAAACAAAAAAAACCCAAAAAAAGCCCCAATCCAAATCACTACCCAACTTTGCCATCCTACTATCTTCTGCTTCCCCATTTCAAAAGCAATCCCGCAGTGCTGTTGCAGAATCTACACTCATCACCACAATGACATGTGCTAATGAAGACATCCCACTGTGGGGAACTTACAAGGTTTAAAAAAAGTAGATTCAACTGTTGATCTCTGCTTTCTTGTCCATGTTCCTCTTACACTCCACCATCACTCATCAGAACAACGTTTTTCCTGTACATATGACACCACTTTTCAGCACTTGCCTCCAAAGAATCCTTAACAGTGGAGCACGCCTGCAGGATTAAAGAAAAAAGTATTACTGCAGTTTTAACCCCTATTGTTCTCCCTCATCCCACCCCAAATATTACTTGTTTATACATAAGTTTAATTTATTTCAGAATAGTCTTGTGAGAACGCTAGTTGAAAACTGGGAATACCAGCTAACAACTCAGCTTTGGATTAGAGCTCTCTTTTTTTTCTCACTCTGCTCAACAGTCCGAGCCCAGCAGATAAGCTGATATAACCACAGTCTTCCCCAGAACTGTCACAAGGGCGAGGATTGCAGGATTTTCATTGCAGAAACCTGCACTGGTGGCAGTGTGACACCCTTGAAATTAGTACTCCATATGGAAGTTTCCAATAAATTCCTCTCCACTAAGTGTCTTGGAGACTGATAGATAATTCCCCAAAGAAGTGAAAATTCCTTAGGGGAATTTTTTATTCACAGAATATCGGTCTTGAACCAGTGGCATCCTCCTCCAACTTCACCCTCTAATAGTTTTACTTATCACAGAGGGGGGCTTTTACAGTTGAAGTAGTAGACTTGTAACAGGGAAGGAGCTTGGACTCTGTATATCCTTCAAATATTTAGCATTTAAATATTCTATATCATACTTTTAAGTCATGTTTTAAAATCTTTCATTATCAGAAAACTCTATATGTCTACCAAATTCACTCCCACTGCTAAAATTAAGTATAGATTTTAGGATGAGAGGGGATTTGCACAGGTTTTATATGTTTAATTATTCCAAAAGCCAAATTAGAAGACTGCAAGAGATTGCTACCTTTTTTCATACACAAACATCTGGGTGCCCAGATAGGAATCCAGGGTGCCCCTGTGATGAAGGCTGCACATATTCAATATTCTGACAGTGTCTCAGTGTAACCCTACTATGGCAGAGAATTTAATACCTGATGTTTCACAGCTCTCCACATGATAAAAATGTTAATGTAAGACAACGCAGAAATTGAAGAGACTTAAAATATTCAGCATATTCATACACGCACTTTATGTATCTCTGCTAATGAACAGTAAAACAGAGGTCAGTACTTTGGCCTGGGCAGGACTACATCAATTATTGCCTTATTAGAATTTACAAAGAAAGGATGAGGCCAAGATGAAAGAACATAAATAACAAGGATGAAAATTGTAAAGAACTGCAGTGAGAGGCTCATATTCCACTAGATACCGGGCTGGCTATTGAGCTATATTCAGCAGCTTTGGCAAATCCCATTAAATTGAACTACATTTTCCTAGGAAAGGATGTGATAAATATATTTGTGTTTTGGTAAGCCTAAAATATAGTTTCATAATGCCTAAAGTGCTTGGCCCATCATTCATGCACTGTACTTCTAACTAACAAAATACATATGAGAAGGCACAAGGCCCTCATAAGTGCTTTTACCACCCTCAGTATAAGACAGCAATTAAATGCTCTGCCATCATGTAGCATAATTACAACATGACAGCTAATGTTTATTTTATTGGCACTGCAGAATATGCAGACAATTCTATATAAGCAGGCATACAGAGCCATAAATTAATGCCACAAATTAAAAGTAAAATCAAAGCAAGAGTATTTAGTGAATTTGATCAACTACACTGAAGGAATTAAACCCTCTCCCAGTCTTTTTACACGTTCTTAAACAAAAAGCCTTAGTTTAAAAAAAGCAACACGTAACATGGTCGATGGCCAAGCAGCCCACTACAAGCAAAACCAAAGGGAGAAATGAATTCTGCAGACAACCAATCTCCACTGAATGTGCTACGTGCTAAGTCCAAGTTGGATATTCAAGTACCAGTTTCCTTCTTGCACCTCATGGACAGAAGAAATGGGCTCAGATGTAAACCAGACATAATCTACAAGCTAGCTATTGCCCAGTAAAACAGAGGCTACTGTAAAGTCATGCACAAAGCATATAACTGTGCGCCCTCTTAAAGGAGTACTTCAGTAGATGCTCACATTCGACATCAAGGGGCCGTAGGAAGAAAGCAACATATAAGCAAGCATTACAAAGCCACTCTAAGAGACTCCATAGCAGCTAGCTTTGTTCAAACAAACCTTCTTGAAGTACTGGAAATATACTTACTTGCAGGAAAAATAGAGAAGCTTATCAAGAGCCAAATTCAACACAACCTTCCACACAGGCTTAATCGTGAGACTGTGCTAGAGTTTTCACTGATGCCCTAACGTTACTGAAGCTCAGATAGAAAAGCAGAATTTTCAGCTCTATGGTTATGATTATTAGCGTTTGGAGAAAAACAAGACAACAGCTTTTTACTGGAGAAGCCACTGGTTTAGATCTCCTGATAAGAATTCTATTTTGCTTGTACAATGCATCTTAGTCCAGGTGTTTGTGTCAAGAAAAAAAACTCAGCTTGTTTTCAGACAAAACGTAGGGTTACCGAAGAGCTATTTGAAAAACAGGTTTTTACTTGTAAAGTAGTATGGAAAAACACATCAGTGAACAAACCCAGGAAAAGTCTGGAATTCCATTATGACACTTTTACAGTCATTCAAACTACAGCTGCACTGATTAATATTTATGATCAGATTATCTTTCCCCTCCAAAACAGTGTATTTCACAATAATTCCAGAAGACAATATGCAGATACCATATGGTCCCATGAACATCTGCAGCCCATAGCCATCTCTGTCAGAAGCACAAAATGTCAGTATGAGATTGCCCAGGAGTTTCCATCTGATCTGCTGCCTCAGGGATTGAAAGAGCAATAACAATAAAGGGAACCGTGAGTGTTGTTTAATGTTTTCCAATGGATCGTGCACATTAGAAACAGTAATTAATGATTTGGTTTATAATGCTTCAGGGAATTACTGTCCAACAAAATAATGTAAGTAATTTAAATTTGCAATAAAGTTTAAGTGTGCAGGCATTTCATGGCAGCATACAGCACTGATTTGCCAGAGGAAAAAAACACTGTTATTGCAGCCACATCCAGATAATCCACAGAAAAAGCCATATCAACCCCTTAAGTGATTTGATTATATTCTCTTACTGTGCAACAGTCCTCAAAGGCATATTCAAAACCAAATACACCTCACTAAAAGACCACAGGAGCAAAAATCCAGCAGAGAATTAAAGAACTTTTTTTTTTTTTACTCTTAAGACATAACTGCAGTCCTCTTCTCCAAAATATATCTCCCACCACTTGCAATTGTCATTATTATTCTTTTTTTTTTAAAAAATGCCTGTATCACTTAACCCATAGCACTGTAAGAAACTAAAAATCAGATCCATGAAATGACCTATATAAGAAATAACCACCTTTGCCCAAACTTACTGTGGCCATTTCCTATAAGGGTAAGAATACTTGCAAGCTCCAAGTAAAAATTTCAAATTAGTACCTTTCTGTTTGCAGTCCTAAAACTCTTAATCTTTCTCTCCTAGAAATGCTTGCAAAGATAATGTTGCACATCATGCCCCACAAGTCCATACATCCAGGCTTCGTCAAAGCCAGAGAATAAATAAATTCTGGTGGAAAAGACCTCAAAGACAGACCTTCTTTACTAAGGCAGAACAAACCCAGGTTGGCTCAAGTTGCAGCATCTGCCAATTAACAAGTTGACAGGAGGGCTCAGGTAGGGAGCATCCCTTACTCAGACTTGTACTGTGACTCAGCAGGTTAAATATATCCTTATGGATTCTATTTGCACTGATTAGAAATCTGTGGAGATACAAGAGCATGATAGGGCTTCACTTCTCTGATGGTGGCTTCCCAAATGAGCATCTTCATCCTGAATGTTCAGGCTTCTGAGACACAGGTCTACGGCACTCTATCCTCCCAGGTAAGCTACGTCACTACCTTTAAGTGAGAAGTTGCACTGTCAAAAGAAGCAGCCTGGCACAACTGGATTAAAAAAAACCTAAGTATTTTTCTCTCACAGAGTAATCAACAAGAAAGTTATTCTTCCCAGCATGCCTCATCAGCAGCAAGAGAGCCTTCATCTGGCTCAGTTTTATTGGAAGAGACCCCCTCATCCTGCAATGTAAGGTCATTCCCGTATTTCATGTGTTACTTCTCCTGTCTCCAGCAATTTCCTCAAAGTCAATTCATCGAGCTGTACTATTTCACTAACAAGTTATCTGGGCAACTGAACTGAAATGCCAAAAGACAGCACATCCTTCTCTAGGGTCTCGTCCTCCCACTGCTCACATCTGCAACATTATTCTCACCAACAGCTCCAGGCAGGACATGGCCACGCTCCCCTGACCAGGGACATATCTGCCCCTTGAAATAGGTAGTGCGATTCCACAACCGAAATGTGAAATGATAGATAACTGAAAAACACTGCTAACGAAACCCAAACTACTTTTGCATTGTCCTCTGTGGTAACCAGTATCAAAAGAGAATGACCGCTTCTGCCACAGTGCATCCCC
>NW_009258754.1:6594092-6630098 GCF_000687185.1 Egretta garzetta
GCTGGAGTGAAATCATGCAAACAAGTTGTTACTCTAAATTCTGGCATTTCTGAAAAACCCATATCCTTGAGTTTAATGCACAAATTAGGACCCTGAACACAGACTGAAAGTCTCTCTTCTCATGTTCCTCGTTTCCACTGAAGTGACTTGCATCCTGCTCCAGAACAGCAAAAGCTGAGCTACATTAACACACCTGAGCTGTGCATGTACCTGCAGCCATCTTTGCTCAACTCTCAGCTTTCTGCTGCAATGGGGATCAAGGTATTAGCCTGATCCAACACGTTTTATAGTCCAAGTCCTACTAGGAGAGAGCAGGATCTACCCCAACTTCAAATAACGTCAAAGGGAGTTTTCATTTCTGTAAGCAGGACAACTCCTCTACTGGTTAAGCCATTAACATTATGGGCACTGTTGGTCTATTTTACACCACAGAAACTCAGCCTTACGTAAGCAGAACATAACTACTATTCTATACAATAGGTGCCTATGTACAGGAGATCAAGGATATTTTAACCTTTAATGGCACAAGGAAGTTTAGTCAATAAAACCCCCTGTACTATTGGAAGACAGCACTGACATAAGGGCAACCTTATTACAACAAAGTGCCAGAGGATCATCGGTGGCCTAGTTCTTGTTTTAAGAAGTGTCCTCTGCAGGAGATGGGGTCAGGATTTGCTCCTCCTTGGTTCCTGAGAGAGAATTGTTCATAGCAAATCAAGAAATACAGTACTCCCTGACGATCCCTATTTCAGCGCACAGAGGAAGCATCTGTCTGTGTTATCCCATGCATTCAGTTTGTTCTTCCTGAATTTGGAACGCAGCAAACAGACAGCTGAACCTTGCTGCCTCACATGTGTCTTGCTGTGCCTATAATCTGATGTTGCAGGAGATGTGTTTCTGGAGACTTCTTGCAAACCACTGCAGAGGATCCTGTTTCTTTCTTGTGTCAATGAATAATCGTGAACATCCATCAAAAAATTAAATAGTATGGGAGCTAATCAGGCATTACTATCATTCAGATCGTAGCAATTCATGTTTGTTTCATAAAAATCTATGCTTTATAAAGCATGTATATTTTTGTGCTTTATGTCTGCAACCAATATGCACATGAATTATTAATGTGCTATAAAATGAGTATATTTTGGGGGGAAAAATGAACTACCTAAGGCATTTTCATATAAATGACTGCAATTTAACTTTCAAAACCATTTCATTTTTCAACACTCTGCTCACTTCAAATTGAAGTCTGTACATTGGATTTGGCCAAGCATGTCACAAGAAACCTCACACTTATAAATGATTAACCCATGAAGGTCCAGCATGGATTAAATATAAAAGAAGCAGCCATGCAGCACCAGGCAGATACCACTCACCCTCCTGAGTTTTTGACAAGTTTTTGCATGAGTAGCTCCAGAAAGCCAAAGCCAATTCCCACAATGCTTGGGTGGTGCGTTTAGCACAAGTACATCACTGCTCTTCCATACCACTGCTCTAAGCTGAGTGCTAAGAAAACTGTCCAGCACAATGTCTGTACACACTGCCCACGTGCTGTCACTATGGGAAGGCAAGGGTAGCTTAACTGGGCTGATGAGTGCAATTCCCTCTGTTTCGCTGCACTCAGCTCCCAGCAGTTTAACTTGATTTGGAGGAAAGGAGTTGAGTATTTAAAGCATCCTTACATTCCTGAGAGACTATTGTTGGTGACCTGGTTTTCTTCTAACCCTCTAAGAGGAAGGGGAATCCAACCTTTCCTCAAAGAAAGCCTCAAGTCATCAACATTTTTAAAGACTACTGTAAATGTAATGTGAAGATGCTTGTTGAATAATACATCAATTAATTCTCTCCCTCATCTTGCCTTGCTTCCTTCAGCTGAAGGCTGGACTGGGTATCTGATGACAAAGTATCACAAAATGCTATCAAGAAAGCAAGCACAGTATAAAAAAAGTCACAATAAATAATTGCAGACTTGTCTATAGAGAAGTAATGAAAATGGATTAAGCTAACCAATGTGAAATTCACACACTAAACTTGCAGGTAAATGCTCTGATTCAAAATTGAAGTAAATCAAACCTGAAGTAAAACTATGTCTGCAACAGCAGGAGCTGGGCTGTCCAACCCTGGAGGTTCTTCTAACAAATTGTTTCACATAGAAGCTGCCGCAGTGCTCTAAACACCTCCACTTCACTTGGTTAGCGTTTCCTGCAGATTATTCTGCTTGGTTCCCACAACAGGCAGCCGCATTCAGCAAACTGTTGTTCATGAGGGTGATGTGATGCACATCTAGTCACAGCTGTGTCAGATGGAAGCATCCTCTTAAGTCTTTAACATACTCCTCCAGTAGGGGAAGCATGCAAAACGACAGACAAGAATTTATTTTAACTAAGTTCCTGCCACCAGAATGAGTATTCAACAGGTGGGAAGCACTTCAGCTTCCACAATGCAGCTGGTTGGGGAAAAAAAGAAAAAAAAAGAAAAACTCATTTGGAAAGTCAAGTTGTTAGAAAATTCATTGAATACAACTTAGTGGTTAAAAAAACCACTACATATAATGTACACTTCAAAAGATGATTCAGTAATAATGGTGACATAAAAGTTTTATAGGCAGCTTTAGCTGCCAGAAGAGTTCCTACATTATAAAATCAATGTTCAGTGGGATTTTCAACAGATAAAGTAACACTTCTTCTATCTATAGGGAAAGCTTTGTCCAGTTTAATTTATTAATTTTAACTAGTTCAGTTTGCAGCTCTCACTATTTCTTTTCTGCCCTCTAGCCTCCAACACAGAACTACTATGTATATATAAATGATCTTTCCCCCAACCCAATAATATTAACGTTTTAAAAAGTTAAAGCCCATATCTACATAAGCTTCTAAAGCATTAAAGCTCCTGTTTCCTGAGAAGAACGTATACACAAAGTCAACCCACGAAATTATAAGATTAAACAAAGTCAGAGAAACTGTGATTCTATGATTAAAAATATGCAAAACTATCAATCTTCACTCTGCTGGTTTTTACGCATTTAATCAAAGGACCATAAACGTGAGCTGCTTCTGGCTCAATGTTCATTGCAAATACAAAACTTTGCACCAACATGAAGTGTGATTAATTCCTTATCAGAAAAAGAAAACCTTAACATAGTCAGGATATGCAAGCAAGCACCCTGCTTGTGCAGAAAATAAGTATCAGCAAGTCAAAAGAACTACTTTCAGATGTTGAAGAAAATACATTTTCTGTTTGCATGTTCTCTCTTCTCTACACATTCAAAGAATTTTCTTGTTTTGCTATCTGACCTTCACAGCCAACAGGGCAGGGACCACTTTACATGTACGCACAGCCATCAGTACAACTGAAACTGATTCAACCAAGATCATACTCAAAAATGTGGTTATCATATATCAAACATGTCCATTTTTTCCAGAGGAAAAAAAAAAAAAGTTAGAGAACAATTCTCTATTGCAATTCACCTGCTCAGGAAAGAGGAAAAGAGAAAAAAAGTGGCTTTCATGATTTCCTCCCACCAGGGCAACTGGGGACACAAGGGGAGTCATATTGGCATTTCCCCACAAAAGACAGCGGTGGTCTAATTTACTGCTGCACAGCTCAGCAGAGTACAGAAGCCAAGGCTGTCTGTACTCCTGGCAAAGGGCTGGTGATCATTTATCTAATCCTCAAAGGGTGACAAATCTGTAGATTTCCACTTGAAAAGGAAACAAACTGTTCTGAAGAGAAACTGCTAAGTGATAGGTATAGGAATACTTTGATTTCTGCAGGTGAGAAAAAGAGAAATCAAGCATTGTTAGAGTGAAATAACCTTGTGGCTCACCAGTAAACCAAGAAGGCTGTGATGCTTCTGACTGAGGCTTGCCGAAGGAATGTGTAACACCATCTGCTCAGGACAGGCAAATTCATCCAAAAAAAAGCAACCAAAACTCCCAGGGTCACAAAGGAGCTGGAAGTCCATTTGCTTTCCGCTTTGTGTGTCAAGTTGAATAGTCCTTTTTGAATGCTTCAATACTTTTAAAATCTCCTGTCTTATCAACGAAGCTTTCTCCTCTCAACTGTCAGACATTAACTTCTCAAGGGAACTTGTACTTTTGACTGCAAATTGGGTCTTCAGTTCTGCTAAGGAGCCATGGGGATCTATACTGCTGTCCTACTTTTAGTGATGCAAAAAACAAGGGCTCTTGCAGTTCACAGCATGGGTTTTGAGAAGGCTTCATGATGGGTCAGCAATACACTTAATTCAATCAAAGTAGATAACACCTCCTTACCATGGGATGATAAAGTCACGAGCAGAATGCCAGCAGCTAACAGTGCATTCCTCTAACACTGAACCAAGGCCACCGAGACGAGTAATCTGTGCACGCACCAAGGGAGCAGAGGGCACTGAGCCAGCTCCCGCTGTGAGAAGGGGGAATGGTGCAATGGATGTATTACCAATTTGAAGTTTTCCTATGGGTGACATTAACAGTGTGCACGGCATGCTTGGTCACCCCCGGTGAGCTGAGTTTAATTTCATGAAATTATTTCTCATTTTAATTGAATGCAGCAGTCTATGATCAATAAAGGGAAGTGGTATCTTAACCGCTGATCACTAATTCATAAAGACACTAGTCTTCTACCAATAATGGCAACGGGCTGGTTTGCCTGCTTGTTTTTAATGTATGCTAAAAAATGGAAATTGAACAAAGCTCTTTCTCCATACCTTGAAATAAGCTGTTAGATGACTTCCATTCATATCGCTGCACCATTGTACATCCAGATTTATTTGAAGATTGTGTAACTGTATAAGAGGTTTCCACACACAGAACAGCTCCCATAGACACACGGGATAAAAAGTGTGGTAAGACATGCATAACTCTGTATTAAGAGCTTCATCCAGCAATCTCTGAGCTTGATTCAGAACACAAAGTTTGATAGCATTTAGAGACTGCGATATCAAATTGTCATTCTAGGAGAGGGTAAATGCAGTTACAGATACCTACTATGAAACCAAATAGCACTGGAGTCATGGATGCAAAGCACTGAATTGGTACAGTTCCATTCTGCCAGTTCACATAAAAAAGAAAATAAATTCTTTAAAGAGTAACTTTATGCCAGCTTTATATCCAGTCCAGCACAACATGAATTAACATAACTTTGTCAGAAGAAACACTATCAGCTGCTTTGAATAATCCCAAAGAAATACGATAATATACCCACGCCTAATCTAGACAAAGTACTGTTGAGTGAACTGCTATCACAAAAATACAGTAACAATAGCAGAAATATAGTTTCAGAGAAGCAAAATAAAGTGCTAATTACTAACTCTGCTACTTAAAGATTACTAGGCACAATGTATGGAAGACTCAGGACACTATGAAACTGTACAGCAATATCTAAGCTAGCTTCTAACTGGCTCCTTCTAGCTCCTTCAGAGCAACACTAGTGAGGCTGATGTAGCATAGAGCTTGGTTCTGCCCACAGAGCCCAAACAAAAAGTAAGCACTAATGAGACTGCCACACATTGAATCTTGCATTCATGATGATTGGATTTAATGTGCACCACTCTATAGATCAGTTAAGCAGGTTTTCTCTCAGATATCCTCCCTTAGGGGCTCTTCATCTTGTGTGTGGTTCAGAGAAAGTTTTCTGAATGCATTTGAGAAATATTGATCAGAAGAGTATTTACAAATGTAGGACTGA
This sequence comes from Egretta garzetta, assembly GCF_000687185.1. Taxonomy (NCBI): domain Eukaryota; kingdom Metazoa; phylum Chordata; class Aves; order Pelecaniformes; family Ardeidae; genus Egretta; species Egretta garzetta. Next base: position 6,599,778 of record NW_009258754.1, read on the forward strand.
AGCCAACTGGAAACAAAGTCAAAAGTTTTCAGCAAGCACTGGGTTTAGCTAGTCTTTGTGAACAATAACATTTCCTATCCCTTTTTCCTTATTTGTTATAAATTTCAATTCATGGCTGTATACTGTAAATGGAAAGATTTGGAATTACGAAAATGAAATAAAATACCATCTTTTAAATACACAATATTGAGTTTATAGCTTTTTTTCCCCTGGCATCCTGTCAGCATAAAATAAAAAGGCTCAGGAAATCTAAATGAGAAAAGCCTCACTCACATACTTTATCAGTGAAGTATTTCCATGGCAATATTGCTTTAAAGCTAAATGGTTTTATTTATAGACGAAGCAGTTTTCATAGTTCATTTGCATTTTCTCCAGATTACCATAACCATACATGATCAGTTGTTAAGATCTACAGATATTATCTGTGCAGTGCCAGCAATTCACTTAAATATTTAAAATATGAAATGATAAATAAATTAAGTGCTCATGCAACTTGCCATATTCACAATAGACTGCCAGGGAATGCAGTCATCTCCACAGCAGAGGACAGTGCTGGGTAATAGTACAGAACGAAATAATACGGTCACTTTGTAGAAATACATCACAGAAATGTTGATCACAGTATGACTGGGGAGTGAATGGGAAGGCATGGGTGTGGAAGCACCAGGAGGAACAGCAGAAGAAGGAATATAAGGGTGTCAGGTGCTGACAGCAGGTCACGATCCAACAAATCTACAATCAATTTCTCAAGGACTCCCAAATGAGAAATATAAAGGATACTAAATAGAGACTAAACCCATTAGTGGGTGGTGGGAAGACACAGACTAGGGGAAGAACCAAGACTACACCCAGATGAGGAAAGTCAGTAAATCCTAATGATGGAGAGAAGCAAGGCACAACAGACAAAAGGACCACAATTACCGTGAGCTCCTAAGGGGAACAACAGGCACGTTCAAAACCAGCACATACTTAGCCAAGCTTGGCAGGATGCAGGATACATAACAAGGACTAGATAGCCAGCGTACCTTGTCTTCTCCTTTGTCTCCAGGAATCCTGGCCAGGCCCTGTGGGAAACACGCCTTCGTGCCTGGATGCTAGCATGCGCACTTGGACACATGCATCCAGGTGCTTATGAGAGTGTGAATGAACTGGAATTTATTTTAAAATAAAATCACCTTCTTCTCCCATTGATGTGATAATTATCACATTATTGTAACATTAATTGCTACACCTTCCCTTGGAGAGCTATAAAAAGGTAGTTCCAGCTTTTGCCTTCAACCTTGATGTGGGGGAAGGCAGGAAAGAAGGAAGAACAGTCCACAAGTACTCCCTCTTGTTGAAAACAAAAGCAATAAAGATGTGGAAATCTAGCAAGAAATGTGCTTTCAGTGTTTATTTCTTGGCAGAACCACTGTCAGTTGCTCTAGCAGAGGCAGACAACATGTAGTGTTTTATTTGCAGAAACCTGCAATTTAGCTCAGATATTTGAAAGTGTTGCCTGCAGCTTTGCAGGAAAGTTCTTTGCTAGCACTCCTAATAAATATTCACATGTAGTTAATCTCTCATCAAGATATCTCTGCCACTGAAGCCCACAAATAGGCAATTTTTTCAGGAGTAGTATGCCCCAAAAAAGCCTGGAGAAGGCTCAAGAGCAAAAGGCCTTGGCTTCCACTTAGCTGGACCACAGACTGGGCCACCCAGGAGGGGTGGAAGTGCAGCACACTCAGGCCTTTGTTTCATAAAAAACAGGTCTTCCAACTGCACCAGCCGGGATGGAAAGGCAACTGTCACCAGTAATACAAACTCCAAGCAGGACACACCACTAGGGACACAGCTACGCCATCTGAGGTACAAATGTTACAGCTAGCATCAAGCAAACTGGGATGCCTCGAGAGCAGCTCAGTCCCACCCAGAGACACTCAGTGCAGATCCTGAAAGCAGGAGAGCTGTTGGCTCAGCAAGCACCACAGCAGCCTGCTCTAAATGATCAGGCAGTCATACTCCATTAACATTAATTTCTCTTTGCTTGCTGCAGTCCCCCAGACAGCAAACGCTGGAGTCATTCAAGTGCAAAATTAACATTTTGCCCCAGCCAGCAGCACAGCTGGCTGATAGCTCTTCGAACAAGGTAGAAAACTAAGACAAAATCTTGGGCAACCTCTTGTTTGCTACCAGCAGATACCACTTACGGCAACTCCTGGCTAAGTGCTTCCTGTTCTGCAGGAACTGTAGGACACTTCAAGATTTTGCTTATGCAAGTTTAAAACCATGGCTGCCTTGTATTTACCACAATGAACAGGCGATAGGAGAGTGAGAAAAAAAGCATCCTTCTGGGTATGACAGTAACAGGACAGCCATATGGCAGGGCAGCCACTTCTGTTAACCTCCATCAAATCAGAACACACAAAGCCCATTTCCTCTTCCCCCTCAACACCTTTGCTTTCATGTCTATGGTGTTTTAATCCTTGATTTGTTGATGGAGGAAAGGTCGCTGCTGTTGACTTAGTGAGATCAATGACTCTCCCCCGCTGGTATTAAACATGTCAGAAGAGGAAACTTTAAGTGCAACTCTTGATGGGCACGACAAACACAACTGCCTTTCTTACAGCCAGCAGAAGGGACCGTTCAGGGTATTGACAGCTACTCTGTTTACTGCATTTAAAGAAGTGTCCAAGAACCAAGGAGCTGCCTTCCATTTTACAGAAGAGCCACCAGTCCATGTATCTAAAAGATAAGTGAAAACCATCAACTGCAGAATTCTTACAATAATTTAATGCATACCACAGGGCCATCCAAAATCTCATGAAAACAACACATACTTCTTTAGCTCCAGTAACCATATTACTGGAAATAGATTTTGCACAATCCTCCTTCAAACAGCCATTTAAACTCCAGGCTTAAAGGAGATTATGCTGTTTGCTGATTTAAGCTGAAAGGGAAGCTTGTTCCAGTCATCTGGGGGCTCCAGAGGCAAAAGCTCATCTGCCAAATTCCCTCTTTATCCTAGTATGATGTACAGCATCTAAATTTTGATGATAATCTTCAAGCAAAATGACTTTCCTTTCAAAGATAATGTTTAAGTCAGTTTTTCAGGCTTTTCAGGCTTTTCTAGGGATTGTTTCAACTTTGGTCTAACAGTGATATGATGTTGCCTGATCTGCTTGATCTATGAAAGGCGATTTACTTCAGTAACAGTAGCGATAACCCTATTGGAAACCTTCATCTCATACCCAGAACACAGAGGCCCGTCAGCTTCTTACAGGTATAAGCTGCAGACAAGTGAAAAATTGAAAGCACAGTCTAACAAGGTATTGCTGTGGGACATAAATTCAGCATTTATCTCCAGTTCTGCTGCCCACTCCCTCCATTTCCCTGGTCACACCTACCCGCCCACTTGCAGAGAAGCGACTGGGCCCAGGCATGGCTGCTCCCTGTGATAGATTTTGGTACTTAGGCAGCCACTGTGGTCCAGTTGCTGCTGTTCCCTCTAGAAAAGCCGAGAACAGCCATGTTCCCATGCAGCAGCAGTGGCCAAGCCAGCTGGAGCCTCCCTGGTCATACATCTGCATGCACCAGCCTAACTGCACAGGCCACAGACTTGTTTTCTACATCACACCCTGTCTATTAATTAGGGAAACGAAACCTTTTGCTTCCAACCAAATTAAGGTAGCTCCACACTGTAGAGTATAGCAGAGCCCAGGTCTCACACAGGTTCTCCCGCTAGTGTCACAGGGAAGAAATGCAACAAATCCCACATGAATCTCCAGGCTGACAGGCACCAAGAGTTGTTCAGACAGGCCAATGTAGGAACTACAGCCTATGTTGTTCCTCACACCACTTTGCAATTTCTTCTGTTATTTTTGCTATTTTGTACTGTGAAAGTGAATAAGCTAAGGAGAGATTGTATAGTGAATCTTAACGAGTCACTTCTCCAAATATTTCCAATACCATATACTTCTCATACCCTGCCATAACAACTGGGGTCTCCAGTAACACAAATAATTTTTCTTACTCTTATCGCAGTTGGGATACTTCCCTTTCCAGACTCGAACATTTATTTTCCACAGTTATTAACACTTGATGAAAAGGCAACAAGAATGTATAATACACTACATGAGAACTTAAAAAGCAATGCAGTGGAAAACTGTTAATGGTTAAATGCATCATTATGCCCAGCAATATTACACAATTAACAAATTTAATCATTTAACATTCTAACACTTCAAACTTCCATTAAATGTGTAATTTCATATATGAAATAATTGAGATGACTCTACTTCAGTACAGAAGTAAAAAAATACAATTAGATGCAGCAGGGCAGAACGAATTTCTGATAGTAAGATGGGATGGAGCTGTGTGTTCAACTCTTCCATAAGACCTCACAGTCAAACTCATAATTCTCATAGGACACAATGCCTCTAAATATCTTGGGTCATTAGCAAAATTACATAGCTAATGAAGGGCAAATTAATGGAGCTCTGGAACATTTTATAAGCCTGTAAGAACAGCTACTTGTTATACATCACTAAGAAATAATTGCAGCAGAGTCAATCACATGAAGTCATTAAGTTTTAACAATACAAACTGGGCAAGCTGTTCCCCAAGGAGAGTCTCTTCTGACTGTGTGGCTGGTATGTCCCCAGGCTCGGTAGGTGATTGGCAGAGGGGGTTAGGAAGATGAGATTTCAGGTTTGCAATACAAACCAACTTTGGGCTTACAACCCCCACTGTTCAGGGCAAGGATTCTGAGAAACCCAAGTTGCCTGTCTTAGGGCAAACCGCATCTGGAGCCTGTCAAACAACTCCACACAAATACTGAATGAGATCGCAGGAAATCAATTTTCTTACAGAGAATGTGCAGGAGAAATCAAGAGGGGATGACATTGATACAGAAGAAATAACTGGAGATACTTACGAGGCTTTGACAAATTCCCCACTAGGTCAATGCTGGTAAGGCTGTTTAAGTAAAGATCTGTGGCAGAGGCCATCCTGCGGTTGACTCAAAGATGGCACACACTTCATTTAAACACGCATTCAAGAGTCGGTAGTCCTGAGTCATATTCATTTCAGAACAAGCACTGCATGTGTCAGAAATAAGGAATTTTGGTAAAAAGAGTAGCGCATCTTACAAAAAATCAGGATGAATTTTTGCAATATCAAAGGAGCTGACAGGTGCTGCTCTGTAATTGGTCCCGAAATGAGTGTTTTCAGTATCACTTCACAAAGCAACGTGTAAGTAGCTGAAAGGGAAAAGAAGCTGAAGACAGAACTTCCATGCAAAGGTTTTAACAATTTATGTATTTGTGTTGGATTCCCCACCCAGCCTGTTTCACTACAGCTAATTCTAGAGGGGGCTCAGTTTTCCATGCAGTTCTCAGCTGGGGTGGTGGTATTCACCACCAAAGTTAGCAGTTTCATGATTTTAAACTCACTTAGGTACCTAAAAAAAAAAAAGATCTTCCTCTGACATACTCCACTATGAGCACATTGTAGAGAGTTGTAAAAGCAGAGTGAGTTCTTCAAAAAACTGCCGTGTTGTTCTGAACCCAAAACAAAAGCCAAGCTCTTGAAAGAGGATCCACAAAACCTGATCCACTAAGACCCATCCAAAACATGTTTGGATTATATCTGTACTGCAGAATAAATATAACTGCCAAACTCAAACTTTCTATAATATTTGGCTTTTCTCACTACCCTAACATCCAAGCTCCATCATTCCTATTACCACAAACACCTGGTCGAGGCAGCCTCACAAACATATAGTAAAATATCTTCTGGTTTAAATATTTTTTAGTGATTTCCTGCAAGTGTTTTTGCATGTGGCCCCTACAAATGTGTTTTTCCAAGTATTCTCTATGATACCTAATGGTTCTCAGAAACTTATACTCTCAAAAAACATGAGTAAGTAGGGAATTAATTTTTTTTCCATTTCCAAAAAAACAAATCAAAACCACTAGCCACTGCTAGTGACAACACAGTCTGGCAAACAAATGATCACTCTTAGGGACACTTATTATTTTGCTCCTGGAAGAAATACAGACTGTCAGTACAAACCATTAAAGTGACTGCTAAAGCTGATCCAAATTTCTCCTAGCTTTGAGAAGCAGTAACATACCTAAAGAGAAAAAGGAAAAAAATATTCATTCATGCCATTCAACCTAACAGGAGGTTGGAACAAACTGCTGGCTTGCACAGGTTCCTCGGGTCCCAAAACTGATGCTTATGGATACTGGAAAAACAACACTTCATGTTCAGTGCCTTGTGACGCTCCAGTGAGACTGCAATAGACTGGCAGGTGGTCAAAAAAGTTGAAAAAAAATCAGGTGAAATGGCAAAATTCTTAAGATTTTCAAGAAAAACAAGAGCTTTTCACAGGACTAGTATGTAACATAACATGTATGTTAAATACAGTGCTGTCTAACTAGACTAGATCTAAAGGTCTCAGAGGCCCCTATTGGAATTCTCTGAAGAAAATGTAAGAAATTTCAACTGGAAGACAAGGAAGTTTTTGCTTTCTCCATATATGTCTACCGATTCATATATATCTACTAAAATCCCAGATATGTAGTTTAATAGCCCTATTAAAAAAATTAAGAACACGATAGCAAATATATTCTGACATTCACATCAATGGCTGATCTCCAGAGCTCCCAACTTCAACAGCTCCCTGTGGCAATAAGTTTCATATTCTAATTCAACACTATGTTGTCTTTACTAATTTCTCTAAAGCTCCTTATTGAGTTCATACCAAAACTGCTGCCTCCTGCTCTCAGCACTCTTCCTGAAGCTCATGCAGTTTTTAAACATTAGACATTACATAATTTCATCTCAACCATCTAATGAACTGTAAAGGACTCCTAGATAAAACAGTCCTTTGTGACTAAGGAAAGGCTCTGTACGACCATAAAACAGGAGCCATAGAAAATAATGATTCATTTTTCAGCTTCCAGGAACATTGCTGGTTCCACTGCAGTCCACAGAGGAGTCATACATGCTGCTTTGCTAAACTCCTGACTGACTCTGCAGTCACATACATCACACTGGGCAAAGGTGAACTCCAGCAACATCACTGGATGCCTTTGCTTGACACACTGTCGTTCCCAATTGCAACTTGATGTGGTTTCTACCAGGCCTTTTTTCCGCATTGCATTGTTGCAATCGAGAACAGTGCCAAAGAGTTAGAGAGAATGAATGAACAAACAATTTTCTTGCTGGGCCAGTATCAGTACATCTGAATTCAGTTCGGACTCGTAACATTTATAATAGAATTGAGCAGTGCAAGATCTACTACTCATCTAGTGTGGTAAGAAGGTCAGTGTCTGGTGAGTAGGTTTTATGCTCTCTCTCCAAAGCTTGTATCAGATTTGGAACTTCCTAGTCCATTTCTCTTAGCACCATCATGTGCTGGCTGCTTTTGTTCCTGTCCATGCACTATAGAAACACAGTAGATATATGTTAGCCACAAGTTAAGTCCATGAGATACTTCCAAGGTTTGCAGTGCTATCTGTTGGTACATAGCACACTGTCACCTTAAAGGATGACTTCATGAGTAGAGGCATTCCAGAGAGTTGAGTTTAGCATCAATCCTTATGTGCTGGAGAGCTGTCTCAATTCCTGGAGCAACCAGAGCGTTAAGTGACCACTCAAGTTATTAACCTGGTCCATGTTCTTAAAAAAGGCTCTATGTTGTTGTCTATTCCCTTTTATGCTGTATTCTAGTAATTTTTGCAGTGCAAGGATTGTCTCCTATGGTGTGTCCTCTGACAGACAGAGGTGATCCATACAGCATAACATTGCGCACCAACCCCAAAGAACAACGTTCAGTGCCTGATCTCTCTGTATAACGGATGGAGAACAGCAGGCTGCTCCAGGGGGCAATTTGATTTTAACCAGACAATGGTTACTTTATCTCTGTCTCCACACATCACATTTCTTCAAATGAAGAGTCAGGTTTTCAGTAAGACTTAATTACAAATTGAAATTTGCTTTTTATTAATACAGACAGTGCAAGATTAAGTTAAATTAGCTGTTTTGTTGAATACTTATGCTAGCAAATGCCTTTTTTTAGAAATATATTAAGAGAAGATCACAATCAAAGCTGAATTAATTTCAAAGATTAATGCCACTTTTCATGCATCAAGTATTAATCTATTAGTAGTTCCTGTGAAATCAATTGGGCTCCTTGTAAGGTGTAGTAATGCTCTGCAGAAGTGGGGAAAGTATAGCCAGATCCTTTTGAACTAAGTACATATTTGCTGAGAGTATTTTATGCTGTTATTTGGTTATACTAAACTAGTTACACAATTAGTAAGAGACTCAATTTTTTTCCCCCCCAGATGCAGGATATTGAGGAACTTTCAAGTATGTCCAAATGTAAATATAAGAACCAATGTCATCAATAAAAATCCAAATCTGCCACTGATTGTGCAACATGTTTGGTATACACACTAACATCTCAGCAGTATTCCCTTTTCCAGATTACAGCAGATACTGCAAACGCAATTAGCAGACAAATTCATTTCACCGCACAAACACTGTAGTAAAAATCTAACAAAGCCTGCTGGACTGCAATTGTTAAAACCAGCACCTTGGCTGAAAACGTTCTGAGTTCTCTGCTTCCAGAACAGCTGCTCTGACCACTATGTGCATCCAACCCTATGTGCCTTAAAAGGTTAACGGCTTCTGTGGCTTGTCTGTTATTTTTAATCCCTGGGGCTGGCATCCCTAAAAAAAAAAAAAAAAACAAAAAACCCCAACATAATTGGTGAAGCAGAATCCTAACCCAATATAAATCAAAAGAAGCAAGCAAATTCAGATCGGCTGAGAAGACAGCTGGGAAGTACAAACCTTCTTCCTGGTGGAGGTTGCCTTTTCTTTGCAGAAGGAACCTCCATAGCACTGAAATGCCAAAGGCACATAAGAAGAAACCACTACAGTTCTAAATCTCTGCACCTCCCCTGTAAGGCTATCAGCATACAAGCAGATGCAGCTGCTCCCCAAGATGAGGCCTATTTGATCATTACGAAAGCTCTGGTCCAACAAGATGAAACACTGCCCCAATATATTTTGCAATATATCATGATCTTCAAAGCCCTTTTAAAAATCCACCCAGCCCTCAACACCAGCCTTCTGTAAAGAATGGTTGGAAGACCCCCAAACTTAAGGAAATTGCCACAAATAGCTAAAAGGGGAAAAAAAAAACCGTAATGACCTGAAGTGACTCAGATCACAGAGAGGTTTATTTCAAGACTGGGAGTAAAACTGGAAGATCCTGATTATGGGCAGTGTCAAACCACCCCCTGTGTCTGGAGCTATTCTGATCTGAATATAATACTGGTATGAAGGTTCATTCACAGACCTAGGCTTCCCCCTCTCTGTCCTAACCATCCCTTCACGTGTAGTGTATCTTTCAGACTGGAGAACCAAGCTTTCAGAGGAAAAAAACCCCACAAAACCAAACAAACCCACCTCCAGTTTTAAGGCCTGAAATCATGTAACAAGCCTAAATCCAGACCTGTATGGCAAATTCCAGTTCCAGGGACAGTTTCCCTGGTATGAAAGGCGGACGGAGTAGATATCTGATTATGCACATCTGCACAGCACACTCATTCTGTGGACCAAGATCTGCACACTCAAAACCCAGCAAAGCAGCTGGGCTTTTGGGGGAAAAAAAAAAAAAAAAAAGCTATAAAAAAATAGAGAGAGTAGGCTTATTTCCAAGACAGTGAGGTATAAGAGACTGTTTTTTCCAGTCCTGCCATAGAATTCCCATCTGACACTGGGTTAAGTTTCTTATACTGTGTGACACCTCCTATTTTAAAAATGTGTATCTTTGTCTGGTTTACAAAGGTCATCAAGGTTCCAAAGCAAGATATGATCTAAAATGTGTCTGTGGGTGTCACTCTTCCCTCCCTGTGCTCTGGGTAACCAAGTAACCTTGAGCTTAGACTGCTTGTTATCATAGTTATCCCCACTGGCAGTGCTCTGACTTGAGATAAGTACTCATAATGTTCTTATGATGTACAGGGTGTTCTGAACGGTCAGCAAAACACTATGCTGATACAAGGTTTTTCTAGAATAGAACTCGGCATTTAAACGCTGGTTCAGGAAATCTGAGCACAAGTACAATTTTAGAAGCAACTCTAAAAACAGTGCCTCCTTACACAACATGTCTGTCAAGAGTTCCAGAGTTATTTTTTTGACAAGAATAAAATGGGGGGGCCTATCTTCTGCTCCTGTCAACGCTGTGCAAAGCTTTGGGAGAGAGTCAAATGTCACCTTCTGCCAGTTTGCAAATGCGTAGTTCTGTCACAGCAGATATTAAGGGAATCACCCAGGATATCACAACAACTTAGTAAGCCATCTGGGAGAAAATGTAACTCACTGAGATGTAGCAGTAGCTTTATGCAGAGTAGCTGTACTGTCACCATGAAATAGATGTGTGCTTCCTCCAGGTAGCCTGCTTCTTACGGTGATGGCATACTATTATATTGTAGCAGCCCTAGCCACATCTTGACCTGGTCCCTAACTAGGGCTGCCTTTGCACCTCTAAAGCTGCTCTGCTGCCTACAGCAGTGATCAGACTTGGACTCAGCAGCCTGCTGTTGCTTTTGGCTAACCAGCTGCTCACCTGCTCCTTGTCTTGCCGCAGGACCTTCGTGAGTAAACACTTCAAAGCAATTTCTTCCCTCCATGAAGTTTCTTCCCAGCTTGCACTACACCAGAGGCAGATTTAGGACATTAATCTGCCTCCTTTGTTTCAACAGTGAGCAGAGTCTTTTAACAGGGGCTGGACTGCAGCCGAGGGCACCTAGTCACTCATATAGGATGCGCTCCTCCAATATAAATAGGAGTTTTTATACAGGCTCTGGCTACAGAAGCATGAGTCTCTAGGGTTGGCACCAAATGATTTAACTGTAACTTCACTCATTTTTGCACAATCTAAATTGTCCAGACACAAGGTGGGGACAAAAACTCACCTTCAACATGAGTGACTTCAGACAAATATCACTAGATTTCCCAAGGGGAGGCCCACACAGATCAAATAAATTTCAAAACAGTGCAGAGGCAGGCCTGTTTCCCAGTTTCTGACAAGGGAACACTATCCATCTTGAGAGAGAGACCAGGTGCTGCCGTCTCTCTGCTCCAGTTCTGAAGGTGCATCAGATCATGTGTTGGTACCTGTAAAATCACTGACCTATACAGGAACTCTAGCAGCAACAAGGAGCCCCTTTAGGAGCCTCTCTTGTGGAACTGTGCAAGTCAGTCCCATCAGAAAGGTTAGCAAGAAGTGAGAAAGACATTCACCCAAGGCACACCAGCAGACAGGATTCAGCCAAAAATCTTGTGTAAAGTGGGTAAATGTACCTGCCTTGCTCCAGGACAAGCACTGGGAAATGGTAAACTCCACCTCACCTAAATGAAAAGCAATAAATTGTTTATCTGTGCTGAAACTGCTTGGTCAACCCAGCCAGCTGCAGCTGTGCAGGAAGGGTTGCCTATACTTGCAGGGACAGTCTGAGCAAGGACTAATGAATGGAAGAAAAAATGGTCTGGGAAATTCCCCACATGCAAGTGTTGCACTACAGTTTGGATCAGCTTTGCTCTTCAGTATCCCTAGCAAGCAGCCTGCTTCCTGCTACATCACTCCAAATACTCACCTGAAGATGGTTAAACCAAACTTCTCAGTTACAGGAGCCCCTGTCTCAAAGCCTGGCACTCACACAGTACCAATTTAGCTTTTTTGTTGCAGCCATCTAACCTATTTTGCTGTCCCTCAGCTGAGAGAACAATTACCAAGAAACAAGCGCTTCTGCCTGAAGGCATCAACTCAAAGAACTCACTGCACTATCTTTACTTACTCCTAGCAGTTGCGCCCCTCAAATTATTCTGTGTCTTGTATTAAAAACACAATGAAAATATTTATGTATCCTGATCATCAATTTATAAATAAGAGAAATTCCTTCAAAGTAACTGGAAATGCATTGCCATGTCAGGGGCAAGAGAGCCAGGCCCACTGTTTGTTGTTCTGTACAGAACTGGGGGTGGCTGACTGTGGGGTAAGGTACATATTGTACACTACACTAGCTTACTTGATCTTTTTGCCATATTTAACTCTGACTGAGCCAACAAGAAATATTGGTGAATGTATTTCTGAATGCAGGGAGAATACAGAGAAAAGGAACTATGTTGTAAACAAGGCAACAGGGTTCAAATGTGCAGCTTTTCTGATGAATGCCAGACCCATTCCAAGGACAGGTAAGCACGACTGTCTCACCACCTAGAAAGTCAGCACCCAGAAGTGAAGCAGATCTCCCAGGGTATGTCCATCACAGTGTTCTCAGGCAGACTTGTTCACTATGTCCATGTTCTAAGTCAGTTGGATGTGAATCAGGCCTGAAGGATAAGGCCTGCAGACACAGTTAACCAATGCAGAGCTTTGACTAACAAGTGTCAGATATATCTGCCTGGGCTGATTTGGCTGCATGACTTCTGGGCAGGTTTGGCTCCAAGTAAAGAAAACGTGTACCTACCTGCAGAACACTGCACAAATGCCACAGAAGTGACAAGAGCAAGCTGTCTTCTGCTTCAGGGCACCATATAACCCAAAAGAGCACAAGTCCATTCTCTCCCAGCCTGAAGTTACTCAAGATCCTTCATTTCTTGCAAACAACCACCATTTTATTATTTTAAACAGATTTTGCTCTAAGACTATGCGGTTCTCCAAGAAATGAAACAAAAGGTGTAAAAGCAATTTGTCCTGCCTGGGAGACCCTCACCTAGCTCTCGGCTTTATTCACTTCTGGATCATCCTGCCTCTTCAAAGAGTCAAGTTAAGCTTCAGAGTAACCCCATACTTACGCATCTGAAGCATTTGTTCCTAACTATGAAATTCAGATAGTGAATGTAAAAGGCAGTTTATTTCCTAAATAGGCAGTTATAAGCCTATTTAACATCTTAATTAGTACATGACTTCAGCTGTATTACCATGCTGTTAGTTTACTGGTTGCCCATTTGTAGCAATTATCACAATAGAAAGAAAAAAAAAAAAAACACAACAGGAAAGAATTAAAAGCTACAAGAACTGTCTCAGGAAAGGGAATCTCACCAGACAACAAGGTTGGCAGAAACCATTTTAATTTAAATAGTTTCAAGTGGACTTTTATCCTTTTAACTTCTTGCACCTACCTGCATCCCATTGTTAATTCAGTAACCCACACTGTGAGGCTGTTGTTTACATTTACACACAATTTATTTTGCTAACACATTAAATGAAGTGTCTGAAATAAGCTTCTAATTTAGTTTCAATAGAATAGTTGTTACATTATCATTAAATTTCAGCATATTCCATAGCAGAAAATTCGCTTGGTATTTTGACTATTATCCCTAGCATAATTTGCAAAAAAAAAAATGGAGGTGTGACTTGATTAAACACATTCAAATAGCTAAGATGTTTCTGCACTTAATTTCATTGAAGAAAATAGCTGTTAGATATTAATTAGCATATCTACTACATGCCATTGTTTGACTCAACGATCATCCTTTATCTAAATGCATTTGCTTTTGGCAGCAAAGCACAAATCCGATAGAACAACTTAAATTACAACCATAGCATAGATGAACTACTATATCATCCTTGCAGCTGTAAGTTTGCAATGTCCAGCATAAATAAAAAAGTCTGTCAAAGAAAACTACTATATACTCCTCCCTATAGAATGGGGTGCCCTAAAGGTGTGCTTAGGGAGAGCACAAGTTGGGAACCACCTGGAAAGAACTCAGTTAAATGGCTTGTTAAAGGTTTGCCCCTCCAGGACACATTACAAGCATCTCTGGGAACAAATTTTCTAGGTCAATTGCCATTCAGGTATCTAACAAACTCTTAGTTTCTAAAGCTACATACCAGCAATCTAAAAGGAAAACCAGATCAGACGAAGTCATAATGCTAGACTCTTGGGCAGAGGCAAGTATCAGTTCAGAAGCAGGTCTGGGGAAAGAGAGTTAAGTCAACCCCAAATACTCACAAAAATCCCAGCTGTTACATTGTCACCCTTGTATTAGGGCTCTTATTCCCACAGCTTTCTCTAATCCTATTGACCTTGTCTCCAATACAGGCCGTAAAACTGTTTGGCAGCCCTTGTTGAACAAGCTGGAGATGTTCAGCTCCAGGCCTCTGTCACTAGATACACACACAGTTACAAGCCTTGTGCATTGACCACTGAAGAAAGTGACATGAGAAGTTGTTCTACAAAGCTGACGAGCTATAGCATACACAGCAGTTGTAAGCAAAACCCATACATCACCAGAACTAACAGTGCAATGTGCACATATCATAAGGCTGAAAAAGTCTCTATCATGGCCACGACATACATAGATCTCCCCTAGTTGTACAGGATCATTAAATGAAGGGAGAAGTTAAACCGGCATTTGACCAGGCCAGGAGTCATGACTGGCTACATGTAATACACAATTCAGGTGGCTTGGCAGCAATTTGAAGCTCACTGTATTGTTTCAGCTGCTGGATGGCTGAAATGTTAGAATAACAACGTGCAACTGGGAAGCAGCACGACCTAAGCAGATGGAGTGCTGAATTGGGAGTTTGAGCAGGAAAGCTGGCTACTCACCCTGGCTTTTCCAGTGGAGGGAAGCTTTTGGCACGTCTCCTCCTCAGGGCTACAGAGCAGTTTCCAATCTACTTTATATGGGTATTCCCTATTCTCCTCGCTATCTGTAATCTGCCTTTTCCAACTCAACCCCTTCACCCTCTCTTTGCATCTCAACTACTCCTGCACAGGGGAGAAACAGGATAAAACCAGCCTTTCCATACCACTGTTATCCCTGTCTTCCACCTAGTCAGAGCTAAAGCTAAATCTCTTGGCCCTGCATTGACTCTCTCCAGTTCATCTGCAATGAGACACAAGAGAATGGTCCACAGAAGAGGGGAAAGGAGTACGAGGCAAAAACCCCTTTGTGAGGTCTCTGTAACAGACACAGGCAACAGGGTATAGAGGACTTGTGATCTCTTTTTATGGTGGTCCATGTTAGTGGTTGTGAGCTACTGCTACAGGCTGCTTCTCACCACAAACTATCTACATTAGTACAGTATTTTGTACAAAGGCCTTGTCCCAAATGAAACTCCAAGGGTTTAATTCCTGCCTGAAAAAGTAATAGTCCTTTCAGGATATATCTATTAGAAAACTGTTATTTTCACAGACCTTAATGAAGTCAGTCTGGCAGCATCTTTTTCTTGGTGTCCAATAGTTTGCAAGAGCTATTAAGATCCATCAAAAATTTAGTGTTCAAAATTCCCAACAACATCAGCATGAGAAAGGACCCAGCCTAGCACAGGATCAACTCCTTGGTTAAGACTGTAACATCACAAACCACATCAAACCTGACTGACATCCAGTGACAATGCTGCCAATAAAAGCAAGTTTTCAAGTTTTAGCCAACTCTAACCCAAAGCATGATTATAAAATAATCACCTTCATAGTAACTAATATGGCAAGAGAAGTGGTGAGGGAGGGAAAGTAGGTCCTCTGACTGGAATTAACTATCCAGGGGAATAATGCACCGAGTTTACCAAAGAATCAGGTTGAGCTGCTGTTTTCACAGACAATTTCACAGCAATAAGAAAATCACACTGATTAGATCCCTGCACCATTTTCTAGACAATAATATTCACATTTGCTTAATACCAACTGTGCTACTTAATTGTCAGGGAGCATCATTCTCTGCAGCTAAATCGTAACCACCACAAGGCATCTACAGCAGCCAACAGCCTGGCAGCATCTTTTGCCACTCACTGATTGTGGAAATGGGGCCAGGTTACTCGCACCATCTGCTGCAGAGGGGAGGTGGGCACTTGGGACTGTTGGTTCAAAGCACCGTTAGACAGAAGATGCGCAATTCAGATGGAAGTAAGTAAATAAATTTAAAAAACAGAGTGGAAAACAGACGTTGAGAGAAATCTTCACTCCAAATTCAAGATCTTTCAGTCCCACAGAACAAACCCTGACTTTTCTTAGCAAAGCAGTAGTTTTGGGTACTTGTGCTCATTTTTACTGTGCTAAGGATTGCCAACACTAAGAAAACAGCTTTGACTAGAGCTGAGTGGGAAATCAAAAGTATTTCTGGTTTCACATCGGATTAAAACCAAGTTCTTTCAACGCGTAGAAAGAAGCCCAGAAAAGCAAATAGTCTGAATCCTTTGATTCCAAGCCAGACTTGAACCTGGGTTTCCACTATTGTGCAGAAGACAACACAAGCGAGCAGCTATTCTCCCCATCACTCTTGTTATCCCCTACTCTTCTGCTGAGAAACTTTCCTGTGAAGGTTAGCTCAGCACTAACTGTGCTTCCACTAATGTCAGAGGCAAAGCTGTTGCTTTCCGTGGGAATGGTGGAGAAGTCAAACCTCAGCATCTTCAGTAGCAGTAAAATGCTGCTCTGTGTTTCCTTATATGGGTTTATCCTCTATGCAGTTCTACATCTAAAAGCAAATTCAGTAAGAGGCCTGCTTTAGCACACCCACTGCTCATAAAAGGCCCATCTTCTACAGACAGACCTTGGGATGATGTTGACACATTGGAACGGTTCTTGCTGATAAACTGAACAGCACCATTTCCAGTAGCGTCATCTGGTCATGCCCAAGCAGTCTCTCTCAAGATCTTCTAATAAGAGTAAGATAGCAGGCATTTTAATTTGGGCCTGAAGAAACTTGGCTCCTGGCTTCATTTACAGTCTTGCTCTATTAAATATACAGATAGTACATACAATGTAACTTACTCACTTGCCTGTCTTCCATGCCAACTCTCAGCATAGAATTAATGTTTTGATGGAATAATAAACCTCTCAAAATCTGAGCTGATAATGGACAGTCACGTTAGATGCTTAAATTATAGCAGCATGAACAGCCTTGCAATAATCAACCCTGCAACTGCCAAAATGTTTTCCTTGTTCATTAACTGGAACCTTTTTTGCATTGCTAATCCTAATGAACTGCCATTCTCATTATCATTCCAAGTACTGTCTGTAGCACATCTCTGGATTTCTTTTCCTCGCAAACATACAATCTTATTCAACTGGCAGCCTGTTAATGCATTAAAAGCACAGAAATGGCTGCTTTAACATGACTGTAATAAAACCATAATGCAATCACCTTTAGGGGGAAGTTCAGTCTTCAAGAACTTTCATTTAAGGAGAAAAACAGAAGGTCTTTTATTGAAGAGACCATACAGTAGAGTTCAAGATCCAAATCCAAATCCAAAATCCACTGAAGTTAATGGGAGTCTTTCCATTGATTTCTGTGTACACTGAACTGCTTTAACTCCCTTCCCTTCTGCTCTTCCTAAAGCACAAATAAGCGAATCCACTGACAGTGCAGAGATACAGAAATTTCTCGCAGGGAGCATGAACGAAGTCTGTGTAGGAAAGGCTCAGTACTTTAACGTACTGAATAACCAGTTCCATTTCCTCTACTCTGACTCCACAGTGGCAGAGTTCAAAGCATTCAGCAATCCTCCTCAGTCTACAAACCAGGTTCTTCCTTTACTAAATATACAAAAAAAAATTTTGCACAAAATTTACCACAGGCTCTGAAAAGCTGCAGTTTAATTCTCCAACTGTACCTTGTTCGCAAACAAGAAGGAACAGCTCAGAGCCAGTTGCTTACGTAGCATTCATTTTCTGTGGAGAAAAACCATTCAGAAAGCATCTTCTATAGCAACAGACCTCACTTCAAGATGTAAGTAGCTTATTCACCAAAGTAGCTTATTTGTTGAAGGAGAGCAGAAAATAGAAACTTTCAGCTCACACTCAACTGAGTAAATAAAAAAAGTGAGTCAGTAACTTCTTAAATGGTGGACAGCTTGCTCACATAACCAGTGAGAGAAGTTTTATGAAAGAAAAGCCAGAGCTGGAGCCTGGTTTATTTTCAGTGTGACCCTCTTGTTTCCAAGTATAACAGCCCTGAAACAGAGGAGGTTAACAAAGTATTAGGCATCTTCAAGGAATTTCAGCCTTGAACCGCTGTTTTGGTCTACAGACATAGTTGCTTCCTTCAGCCATGAAGCAGGGAGTATATTTCTCTCCCCTTCTCAAAAGGGACTGGATCTCCAGAGAACACCACATGTAAAGCAGCAGTTTGTACTTTTCAGAGACTGAGCATTTTCTAAGTTGTTCTATGACAAAAACCTTCAACATTAAAAAAGCTCCAAATGGATGTATGAGCCCTGAGTTCTCATATTAAGCAGAAGCAAACACATAGGTATAACATTTCAGCTTCTCTTTTTCAGTATCATTTCAGAATCAACTCAACACTCATTCCTCGTTGACAAAGTATTTCCACACTGACAAAGCCTCTAAACTCATTAATTTAGGAGTTTTGAGACAGCTAAACTATCTTTCGCTAAAGCACACATTATTTATTCCATCTGACGACTCCTAAAGCAGCAAGAAATGTTCTACACAAGCACAGAGAATAATTTTTGGTTCTTGTCCTCACTTCTCATCTCCAGGGCTCAACTAAAGAGTTTCTTTATAGTTCCCAACACACAATTCTTGAAACAGTGCAGTGCACTGAATACCATACAGTCCTTTGAGATGCTCTCCCTGGAAAAATCAAAGAATAACAGGCCGCGGGGACAGAAGAGTGACGGGCACATGTAGAATATGCCTTTCGTAAAATAGCTCAAAAAATATTTTTTTTAGGCTATGACACAAGTTTATGAAATAGCTATTTTCAAGAAATCAGTGAACAGAAGTTGGATTCACAGACCAAAATTCCAATTACAAGAACTGTTGCACAAAAGCACCTGATGTCAGCAAAAGCAGCAAAGTACTGCCTCCACACCAATCACTTCCAACTTGCAGAAACCTCATTAGTGCCAAGACTCAAAAAAAAAATCTTTTAAAAAGAAAATTGCACTTTTAAGTTGCATAAAGAGAAAAGAATTCCCCTCTAAGTCAGTATGACTAAACCAGAAGTCACACAGAAAGTCCGATAAAACCTCACCCAAAATTCTCATCAATTCCCATAGACTTTGTATCAGACATTTTGGCACCTAAACTATTATTTAGAAATTTTCTAACCTAATCCAACTATTTCAGTACTCCTCAAATAGTACAGTATGAGGAAACAGCAGAAGATTTTTATCTAGAAAATTCTCTGTTACTGCCAAGGTCTGAAAGGCTGGTAATGACCTAGCCTCTTATCCTTTTGAAGCATCCCATCCTTTGTGCTACAATCTTAAGTTCCTTGGCACAGCCTTCCTAACCTAAAAAGTAACAGATTTTCTGCCACTTTACTACAAAACCTCAAAAAAACCAGGAAAGTTCATTTTGAACTAGTCACAGAAGGCAGACACTTGAGACCAGGCTAAAACTTGCATGAAAGAATTTTCAAGCAGCCTCAAAACCACACGCAGAGAGTGGTTGACATTCTCTTCCCTAGAGACTTTTTAACTTAAACAGGCAAAAGTAAGGTTTGACTTTGATTTGGCCAAGGCCAGACAGACATGAAACACAACTTTCAAGAATTTATGCTTATGAAATTCATTATTAGAATGTATGGAATCTTCCAAGGCCTAAAGAAATTCCCTAGTACAGTTCAATTTCATCCAGTTTCTACCCAGTCACAACTAAGTTTACTATGCAAACCTCATAACACATCCATAGCACTACTGATATAAGCTTGACAGAACAATATTGCTACTGATGTAGCAATGTAGTACTCATGATATTCCTACACGTAAGCACAAAATTGTGTCATCTTCAGCCTGCACTACACTTGCATAGTTAAGAGTTTTAAGTGAGGACCAGACTAGCCCTTAGCAATGCTGTACTTAACTGATAGCTACATACTTCATAGATGCTGAAGAAACAGGTCAACCTTGTATGTAATTGATTGTAAGACCTTGGAGACCTTTGTCTTCAGACAAAGGATTAAGCCATATTCTCCAGAAATACTCACTATGGACACTGGCTGTTGAGAAATACCAGACTTAACATTTCATAATTATCTTTATGTTTGTTTGGGTTTTTTCTTTTTCTTTTTTTTTTTTTTTTACCAGTTTCTTAAATTCTTCTTTCTAGAAGAACTAAAAATATAATGGGTCCAGAATACAAAATCCATGGACATTTCATCTATGCTGTCAAACGTAGACAAAGCCTGGCTGCACTGCAGCAAAAAAACTACTCAGTGAAGCAGAAGGTTCCATCTCAGTGAAACTCAGCTGATTATAGGCTTGAATAAACCCTGTAATAACCGAGAGTTGTATGACAAGCACAGGGTAGGTGCCAGGCAGAGACCACCTTGACCTTCACTAACTGGAATCCAATAGTCAATTATCCATCCTCTTCTGCTCATCTGATGCAGTTGCTTAGGGAGGAGATGGGACAAGCGCTGATGAGACATCTCTTAGAAAAGTTTGACCATCAAACTCAGGGAGAGCGCCTACAGAACGCGGAGGAAAATGATTCCCAATTGAAAGCAGAGACAATATGTTAGAAGTAGCATTATAGCGCACACACACACAAAAATCATAGCAATCAAGCCATCTACTAGCTTCAAGGTAAGTGATGTGCCTGACAGACAAATAAGGGTTGAGAAGATTGCCTGATGTGCAGTAAGCTGAGAGGAGAGGGGGAAAAAAAAAAATAAACCCCACTGTTTAACAGAAGTCAGACTCTGATCCCTGGATGCTCCTCTGAAAGAAATAGATCACTTCATCATTGTATTTTGTCCCCTTCCCTTCTACAGACAGGCTATGAGTCACACTCTGAAAAAATACTTTGCATGAGAAGAGCTTTAAAAAGCAGTAACTTAAGGTCCATATTAGGAAGCTAATTTTTTTTAGTGTTTCAGGGTGTGAAATTCATAGGTTAGAGTATAATGAACCACTAAGCCATGTCCCCAAGCACCTCGTCTGCCCGGCTTTTAAATCCCTCCAGGGACAGGGACTCAACCGCTTCCCTGGGCAGCCCGTTCCAACCCCTGACAAGCCTTTCAGTGAAGACATTTTTCCTAATATCCAATCCAAACCTTCCCTGACACAACTGGAGAAGAGGCCAACACCCACCTGGCTACACCATCCTTTCAGGTAGGTGTAGAGGGGGATAAGGTCTTCCCTCAGCCTCCTCATCTCCAGGCCAATCGACCCCAGTTCCCTCAGCTGCTCCTCACAGGACTTGTGCTCCAGAGCCCTAACCAACTTCGTTGCCCTTCTCTGGACATGCTCCAGCCCCTCAAGGTCTTCCTTGTAGTGAGGGTCCCAAAACTGAACACAGCATTTGAGGTGTGGCCACACCAGTGCAGAGTACAGGGGGATGATCACTTCCCTGGTCCTGCTGGCTACACTATTTCTGATACAAGCCAGGATGCCCTTGGCCCTCTTGGCCACCTGGGCACACTGCTGGCTCCTATTCAGCCAGCTGTATTTGGAAGGCATCCTATCTTGACTTTGGGTCACACTGACACTAGTGACCTGCATAGAGCTTCAGGAAGATACTTACATAAAAATCTTATTACCTTATTTCAGATTAACATAAGAGTACCAAAAGGTAACACTGGCTCACGCTCTCCTTTCCTAGGAGAGACGATCCAGGCAGCTGTTGCTGGAGCACTCTGGGCTTCCCCAGGGGAACCCACTGCACAGCAGCGAGCATTCAGAGAGGTGTGTGTGCTTCCATATGGCTCTTCATACTCCTTGTTTTGCAAGGAACTGCATGGAACATCCCTTTACATTCACTAAAAAGATGGCCACATCAATTTTCAACTCTTGTTCTTATCCACATACCTTGAAATGTACAAAGAAGTTTTATTTGCATCATAATTGCCTGTCTAAACCTCAAAAATCTGTGGACTACATTTCACAGAATCACAGAATGGCAAGGGTTGGAAAGGACCTCGGGAGATCATCTAGTCCAACCCCCCTGCTAAAGCAGGTTCCCCTAGAGCATGTTACACAGGACTTCATCCAGGCGGGCTTTGAATATCTCCAGAGAAGGAGACTCCACAACGCCCCTGGGCAGCCTGTTCCAGTGCTCCGTCACCCTCAGAGTAAAGAAGTTTTTCCTCATATTCAACTGAAGCCTCTTATGTCTCAGTTTGTGCCCACTGTCCCTTGTCCTGTCACTGGGCACCACTGAGAAGAGTCTGGCTCCGTCCTCGTGACTTCTACCCTTAAGATATTTGTATGCGTTGATGAGGTCCCCTCTCAGTCTTCTCTTCTTCAGGCTGAACAAGCCCAAATTTCATATAAGTGCAAGGAGCGCTACTCCCAGTACAGTATTAGGTTACCCATGGTGTGAAGTCTGATGCTCTTTAACTGGTCAGGAGTGACACATGTAATAACACTGCTTTTTCCAATAGCGCAGTGCTTGTCCAAGTGTCCCAGGGTTTTTTTTTTTTCAACTAATTTCCTGTCAATAAGCCTGACAAAAATTACTGCCAAGTAATTAATACAGCTTGTGGATGCCCAGCTTTAAGTGTGTTGCCAGTACATATGGGAAATGGATACTTTCTGCATTTGAACCAGCTGCTCAGAAATGGGGAGAAATCCAGTATACGTAGTCCCTTACACTTCTAATTTAAACATCAGCCTCACTGCTGCTAATCTTCTGTCTCTGGCTCTTATAACATAATCATGAAAAGGCTACGCTTGGCTTCCTCAGTTAAATATTTCAATTCCCAGTCATATTGAAAATACAGCCATTTTCCATGGCATCTTAGCACAAGCAAAATTGACAATTACACTAATGTTCTGTTTATCATACAACCATAACCCCTCAGATCTGCAGTTGAGGAAGGAATATTTCGTTTCCCATGTAGAGATGGAAAGCATATCATTAGACAATTTACAGCTATTGACAGATAGCATATGTATTAATCTTTTAATCTTTTGCTAAAAATGCTGAAATATACACTCCCAAAAATCAGGGAGAAATCCTGCCAGCTCTTGAAATAGGTGTTTCATCCACATTATTTAGACAATAATTCAGAACACAATTGGAGAATGAACACTAATTTGTGAATGTAAGCATTATTTCCCTTGTCATTTTGTTCAGCAAATATTTTATTATTGGAACATTAACAGAGGGAAAGAAAAAAAGAGACAACTATTTAAATAAAATCAGGACAAAGTGTGTAAAATGTGATTGGCTAAATGCAACATGTCAGCTTTGTTCTGACCTATTTTGAGGATTCTTCTTCAGTAGTTCACTACATGACTTCACTAAAAGAGTAAATGGGGGAGTTATGTCTTTTTTCTAGACAGGTGAACAGCATAACTAAAACTTTCACACAAAACTTGTTTGTTTTTTTTTTTAAATCAAGAATGTAAGCTCTTCTATCCCATACATGCAATGTCAAAGAGACCAAGCACACAGTAACATACAATGTGATACTTACGCAAGGGTTTTGGCAAAGGATGTCTTAGAATGGCTTCATTCACTTGTCATCCAGTAAGATTATGTAACTCTCTGTAGAAGTACAAAAGCCTGTATCCAAAATATTTGCCTCCCATAGCATTTGGAAGCAGAACTCTCTTGATTTTCACCATAGGAAAATGGCTTTTAAAGATGGCGACATCCTCATTCAAAAAGCAGATAGACGGTCTAGATCAAGGCAGTTTTCACAGTCAACTAGGGCTCACTCTTGGGTTAAGACTGCTTGGAAGCCACCAACTTGTGGAGATCATGAAGCAGCCAGATGTTCTGTCCAGAAGAGTTTTCAGTCCTGATTGTGTTAGAGAAGGAATAATAAGTTACTCAAAATTACAGAAGAAAGTTACACATGGAAATAACAAGTACCTCCTCTCTCTGCATGGAAAGATTGTCTTTGTTTTTCCTATTTTAACATGCTAACATTTAACCAACAGTTAACATAGCTATATTTTTCACACATTTCTCTTTCAAAGATATAAATTCCTATATATGACCTTTTCCTGGAGTAAAAAAAAGATAATTTAACCTTTATTTCAAATCCTATAACCACAAATGAGTAAGATACTTTTTCTCATTCCACTGAAGGAACTCAGAGGCCTTGCAGGTCAGTGATGAGAAACTTGAACTATGACTTAAATTTCTCCCTTGGATCCTCTTTCTTTCTGGTTCCTCTGGTTAGAGTTATTCACCCTCTCTCTATCTACTTTATTTTTTAGTTTAGGCAGAAGCAAATTCATCTGCACAGCTACCAGAAACTCCTTTTGGATTCCTACACACTGTTGATAACAAAAACACTAAATCTACCACCTAGACTTTTAATGTAAATGCTAATAGCATCAGGTTATGGTTATATAAAGGGTTCTCACTATGTTTGAATGAATGCTAAAAGTGAGCTTATTATCAGCACAGCGAGATTCAAGCTTTCTACCTTGTCCTCAGTTTGTTACCGAGCCAAACAAACAACAACAAAAAAAACCCCAAAACACAACACTGGTGGAACTCAAATAAAAGTTGCAAAGCGTGGAGTCCTCTTCTTACTTTCATTATTCAAGGCAACACAACAGAAGATGCACATTATTTCACTGTGGCAGAAACCATGCATGTATCTGCTACTAGCTCAGATACATATGCAATGCAAATGACTACTCTTCAGCACTTAGAAAACTCACTGGAAACTTTATGCCTATGAAAAATGTTGAATAGGAAATATATATCTTCAGGCAACGCAGACAACAGTAAGGGGAGTTGTTGGACTCCCATCACAGCAGCTGCATGTGAATTTAATGATACAGAGAACAGAACAGAAATCACAAATCATATTGAGTTGCTTCTCATGTTTACAGCCCTGGGCACCAAGATGCAACTTGAAGTAACTGCGCTCATGTTAATAAGTTGTTTGACTTTGGACGACTTCAGAAAGCATCGAATTCTAATGCACAAGGATAAGAAACAAGCATCGGCTTTAGAAAGTCATGTCATATGCCAAAAGTAGCACGCACTGACCTAAACCTTTAAGACAGGAGCATATATCTGAAAACAAATTAGCGTCACTCCAATTTACACTGAAGTTATGATGAGTCCTATCAATACCAACAAGGGAAGCAAGAACCCTCTTCAGGGTCAAGGGAAGCCACATACCTCCTTGAGCACAATTTGCTCTCAAGCACTGCAAATGCAAAACACCAAAGGTGGACAAAGAGCAAGCTTGAAGAAAAAACAATGCAAATAAATTCATCCACAGGCTTGGAGATACCAGATTATCTGGAAAAGAGAACAACTATACAGGAACTCCTTAAAAACCACATGGAATGGACGCATACCTGGATATGGCTCCAACTCATACATTCTGATTGCAATGGCTAAATGAGACTGAGAAATCGGCTTGCAGCCAAAACAGTTTTCTTCATTAAAATCACAGTAGATTCAGGTTCCTATATAAAAGTGCTAATTGGCACAGCACAGAGAACTACAACCTCAAATACCATTGAATAAAACATACTCCACAGTTTTCTTTTGCCTTTTTTTGTTACTTCCAGATGCACTTCTCAAAAAGCAAGCTTTGGATGCCACACCACACAGTAAGAGTCAGGGGGACAGAAGCTCCCAATGATTAAATCCTGTGGGAGAAACATGACCAGGCTGAGGAAAGGGGATTCAAAAACAAGACGTGGAGACAGCAGAAGCAATCTCAAGCCTAACGGCAACAGACCGCTGTTTTAGAAGGCACAATAGCCTCTGTGGGATAGCTGCCAAATTCCCTTTTGCACCGAGCCTAGGGACAGCTGCTCAAATGGTAAGGGTGTGTTACCGCCCACAGGGCTTCAAAACTTTCCCAGACAAAGGCCATGTGTATTCTGGTCATAGTTTGTGTTGGGAAGGGAATGGGAAAAGGGGCACTGCCTACTCAACTTTCACATCCACAGCATCAAGAGTGAACATAAGCACACAATTCCTTTCCCATTCAGCCACTGAACTCTGGTAGCTAAAACTACTTCTAAGTCAGTACCCAACATTACCAAATTCTTTCCGGTTCTACCTGATCCAGCAGCCTAACACCCAGAAACCTGCTCATGGAATACGTCAGTCAGGGTGGCTGAAAGTTCAGCACAAAGCTTCTCAGCATAACACAGGGCATTCAAAAGTATTAGACAACAATGTAGTATATATTCTTCCCACTCATTACTATATAGGAAAAAAATGTAGAGAAGGATAGCTAGAAGCCTCCAAGTAGAAGGCGTGTGGATCTCAGGATCTGAATATTTCACTGGGCCACACACGTTCAAAGGATTAAAAAAATCTTCATATCACCATTTATAATTACCTCTTCTAACTGATTATCAAGCTCACTCATCCATGCTGGTCCTCCCTTAGATGACTTCAAACTTTAAAAAAGATCTCATTTTAATTGTGTAACATCTATATAGGAAGTTTCAGGTCTCTCTTGATTAATGGCAAGATGTTGCAGTATATACCAGGTACTGGATATTTTTAAGAAACATCACGGCAAAACTACACCTTTAGGACCTGCCCACACTACTCCGCTGCAGCAGTTTTATATGGCAGTGCACCTCCACTATTTGATACCATAAGCAGGGAATCCCACTTATTATGCTCTGTACAAGGAGTACAATCAAATAGAAGTGTAAGAGCAATGGTTTGATTTCGCTTAAGATTAAATAACTTTGCAAGTAAAGTTCTAGAGATCTGACAAATATGAAACAGCTCCTAATCTAACAGTAGCTGTATTTTTCACTTACTGACAGTCCTGCTCAAATCCCAGCAAAATGAGACACTGACACAACAGCAAATTATGACAGACAGTCTCATGCAGGTAAAGCTATTCAGAGATCTCCTCAAATGCATTTTTCCCTGAGTTAAAACATTGTGCTCCACCAGCCAGCTAGAAAGAACAAAACAAGGAGCACATAACATACCTCTAGCATAGCCCAGTGCACAGAGCTTGCTGGGGAAGCAAGTAGGCAAGTCCAGCTGGAGGGGATCACTCTGTAACAGACACTCCCAAAATACGAGGATCACCATAGCTGCCAGCAGAGCATTTGCCTTAACTGAGTGATTGCTGCTTGAGTGAATGAAGAACCCTGGCCATCATCTACAGCTATGAATATTTCCATCACTAACAGCAGAAACAGACCCTCAACATCTCTACAGCTGAGGGCAAGATGAGAAGAAAACCTACCAGCCCTAAGTCCAGCTTCCTTGCATGCTTCTGAACATTGATGCTACCATTCAATTACAGTGCACAGTGATTGCCATTTAGGAAGTATGCGGGAAAAGAGGCATCTATTGATGCACCTGAACTAAACATGATGAAAGCAGAGCATTTCAAACCTGATCTGCATTTCAGAAGCTGTCTAAATTGGACATGTGACAGTCTCCTTTTCACAACAGTTACAAGTCAATCTCAGCTCTACACGATTTCTATTGAAGAGATGGTAAATGAGTTAATTTGGCATTTAGAGCCATATACTTGTCAGAACTGTGCAAGCTTTCACCTCTTCCCAAGTCAGGGCTTGGGATTGCTTCTGTTCTCAAGTTTAGACTCTCTCCCCCCAATGCCTGCTCCAGGTGAGTGTCCCATTAAACACTCTTGGAGGTCAAAAGACGTTTTACTAACAATTTGACACTAGGTCTCAGCTCTCAAGATGTGGCAAAGTTGCACAGTGCTACACATGAAGCTTGAAAGCATGTCCTTAAAGCTCAGATACCTGTAACGATTAAGGCAGCCTAGGAACAGAAGACCTGAAATCCTGGGTGAAATTAGAGTCTACCTAATCTAATATTCCAAAAATGGACAGGACCAGGCACTTCATATGATCTGCTTTAAAAATCCATAACTCTAAAGTGGGTTGCATCTGTCAAATAATGTGTGATGTTAGAAAATGACACTCTAGACTGGGAAGTCTGTGCTTAATGAACTAACAATAGCAATTACTTCCTAAGAATGGAATTCTTTTCCCTCTGACATATGGTCTTAGATAAGAGAATTACTACGTTCACAATTATTGGAAAAGTAGACTTCATTATCCAGCATGTAGAATTGGAGGGCTTACTTCAATGTGAAACATATGCTGGGATGGAGAATCATCATAGGGATACTTTTTTTTGGAAATTCTTGTTACAGTTACCCTAGCATTAGAATCAAGCTCTAGTGAGGGTAAACTATAAAACTTCTTATTTGTGTTGGGTTTTTTTTTTTTCTTGTTTTCTAAGCGCATATAAAAAATTCGGACATTCAGATGCACGAGTCTTGCTTCAAGCAAACTCAGACCCTTCCAAAGCAGAACTGTACTTAAAAAATAAATAAATTAAAAAGCACTTCAATTTACCTCAGAACACTTATGTTCAAATGCAGCATCTGTTTTTTAAGTAGAGGTCCAGCTTTGTAACTGAGTTTGCCAGCCGTGTTAAATCAAGTCACAGCAGTCAGGTTCCCCCTAGTTTTCAGAGTACGTCTCAAATGACCCTCCACATCCAACATTATGGGTGTGGATAAGTTAAAAGGATGAATTACTCACAGCAACATTAGGAACACCAAATTCTGTAAGCATTTCATTTCCAGATTTGCAACCAGACAGTGTCTTCAGGCCACCACAGGGAAGAAGCTGCAAGGCACCAGGAGCCCCACAAGGAACTCAAAATGTCCGGGGGATCCCAGGGACCACATGCTACAACAGCAGCATTTTAGAGGAGTTTGGGTGTGCTCCATCTGATACCCCCCGGGTTTCAGATACTGTTGAAACTGCCATTAAGTAGCACTGGCAGCCAAGAATTTTGTGGTTTCTTCCCTGCTGTGCTATTCAGTTCAATTTCCACACTGATAAAGTAGCGTCCGTCATCTCACACAGAGGTTAGCGACTTCTTTATTTCAACCTTTGGTGGAAAACTCAGAGTTCTTTTATCCTTAAGCAAACAGTTGCAAGTCTGGAGGTCGCAAATGTGTCTATTTCCCCAAGTAAAATGGATGACAGCTCAGGATTTCTCAATTTATTTTTAGGACAGGGACAATTGATTTAACTTAGTGGCCAGCACCACTGGCAAAATAGCTCCTAAAAATCCAATCATGGAAGCACTGAATAAGACATTATGTGTCTCCCTCTAGTAAGCTAAGCCTCTCCCTCCCTTAACCATTGGGTCCAGGCTTCAACTTGTTACCTGAACTATTCAGACCAGAAAGATTATTTTGAGTCAGATGTGCTGCCACAGAGCAGGACTCTCTACTCATCGCCAAGCAAAGCACCTTTCTAGAGCATCAGTGCAAACCACAGCACTCAGTTTAGAGCTTCCTGAATGAGGCCTGAGGGACATATTCAGAGAACTCATCCCCTGTGAGGTCACATTTCTCAGGCTTTCTAGGCAGAGCTAGCAGCCTCAACCTCCGGTGCTTGCACTAACTTGTTCAGAACCAGTTGTGGATCTCTGTGCAATGCTCCACTGTGCCACATGTGGTCAGGCAGCTGGACTACATGGCCATTGTAGGTTCCTTCCAACTGGAACTGTTCTATTCTACATCCCTCAGCCTTTGCTGAGGTTGCGTTCAGACCTTGCAGGACCTTATTCAACTTCTCCGGTTGAGCTTTAAAATCAAGGTGTTTGGAAAAGACACAGTAATTCAGTTACACTTGTACCTTTGCTAAAAGAACATTTTGTTTTCAACCTAACTCAAAGTAAACTGACATGCAAGTGAAACAGTGACATTGTACAGATCCTGATGGTCACATCCATTCAGACCACCTGACAGTTCTATAAAGTAATTAGTTTGATTTGCATAATACCTGCTCTGCAATAAATCCCTGGACCTTTACCAGCTCATTGACTTTCTCCTGTCCCACATCAAACACTGCAGCCTTGTGGAATCCATTCCTTGAGGCTCTTTCTTTATGAGAGGGAATAGACCAGAGATGTCTTACCTCTACTCAGTGGAGTTCAAAGTAGCATGTTTGATCTACCTGCCACATTTTCCCATTCAAAATTGCATAAAGAACAGAACACAGCATTCTTGCCTTCTGCTGTTTCAGCATCTTATTCCACAGACATGCTGTTAAGAGTTCTTTTGGAGGTTCTGGGCACCTGTGTAGGTGGCCAAAGGATTTACCCTAAAAAGACACGCAGATTTAATCGGTCTTAATCCAGGAAAGTACTGAGTAACAGCACATCCAGAGTAGCAAACAGGATGCTTTGACCTTAGCTTTTTTTCAAATGGGCTGAACCTTTGTAATTAAGATGAACTTCCACAAACAGATTAGTGTTTGTAAGTGGGCAACATTGTCTCTGCTGGCATATGTGGCACAGTTGCCAAAAATTACTCTCCTGTTTACTGCCTTTTGAAATGCTGAACTCCAGACCTGTTTTGATAGGGAGG
>NW_009258754.1:6630109-6662615 GCF_000687185.1 Egretta garzetta
TTCAGCAGGTAGGAAGCAACAACATCAACTTTCCAAACAATGTTCAAAATGGAAATTTAACAGTCAACATGCTTCTGCTTCCTAAGGCTGTATCTCTAGACTTTGAAGTGGTGATTACTTTTGAAAAACCTCATTTTATAGGCTTGCCAACATATCTCCACATAGATTGCAAATTAACAAGCACAGAAAGCTGCTACTAGGGTCCTCATTAGCACACAGTCATTTCCAGTACTTCTCTTCAGCTTCCTAGATCATTACTTGAGCTCCAAACTAAATGCAGCATCATAATTAAGCTCCCTCTTAACTTGAGACCCTATAAAATTGTGGTCTAGTTTATTTTAGCAATCTGTTTGTGCCTTATGTTCTGACGAAGGACAGGTTTGGGTTTTTTAAGGTTTTGTTACTTTAATTTTGTTTTTACAATGCAAACTCAGCAGTGCAGTGTTTGGTTTCATTTTATCCTAGACTGAGTTTAGTCCTTCCTTGATTTTCAGTGTCAAATATGGCAAGACTGCCCTTCAGGATTACCAGACCCAAGCCGACAGATATTTACTAGGGGAAGAGGAAGGAAGAGAAACAAAGATAAACAAAGTGCAAACACCAAATTCAGCACCTTTTTCTATCTAGGGAGTCTGGATCTAGATCTGTCATTTTCTGGAAAAGGAGCACTCAAGCTTTTGGATTTCTAATGGGAAGTTGGTCTGGAACCAAACCCCAACATACTTCATTTGCGTGCAAAAGAACAATGATGAAAAGAGTAAATATTTTATCAAAAACACATTCTCAGCAGCTGAACTGAAACTTCCATACTCCCATAGTGCCACATCAAACTGCTCTAAATGCTTTCAAGTTCTGATCAGCACAAACCAAAAGAAGGTTCAAATACCTGCCAAGATAAGGCATTGCTGAGCCTGGGGCAGCGGTTCCAAAGGTCACACACAAGCTGGCAGATGCTTTCAGATCTCACAGGAAGCTTCTCCTTTCTTGGTGATCAACAACACAGGCCTCAGAGCATCAACATTTATCCTGTTTCCACTCAAGTTATTTATGCCACTCCTTAAAGTTTTTTGTCCAGCTCTGAGAAAAAAAAAGAGAAAAAAAGAAAAAAAAAAAAAAGCTGGGTTTTGACTGATGATGAAATGATGATTCCAATCTTTAACTCTTAAATCTGGCTCATACCAGGGCACTAGTTATAAAAGAACACATTGTGTAACCAGAAGGTGAAAACAGGAGCTATAGAAAAAGTCACTTCCAGCGTATACAGAGAAATAGCAGGGTATGGTTTTGGAATCTACTGCTGGAGTAAACAAAGGTTTTGCTTCTGCATTGTCTCATTTTTGCCACTTCCCATATTGGAGGTAGCAGATGGAAAGCGAGCCGGGCATTAAAATGCTACCTAAGTCAGGATTTTATGCTTTCACACAGTGTCTCAATTAATCAAAGTTTTGCTATAAAATTCAAGCGGCAATGCTCAAAGCCAAGTCAAGTCATAAAATACGAGCTGATTAATTTCCCTCTAATTTGTATGATAATTAAAATTCCAACTTTTAATTCTGTTAATTGTCCTCCCACAAGGAGGTTGATTGGGCTTTGCTAATACGTGCTGTGAAAATGCACTTCCCACAGGTCTGTCTGTTTCCTTTAAAATGTAATGCTTTTACATAATTATCCTTTAACTTCTATAGATAAATGTAAGCTTATCTCTGGCCTGTTTTGACACAAGCCTCTGTGTAACTTAAGCCGCGTCCATAAATCAAATGCTGAAAGTCATTAGGTGTTTCATTGGAACATTGTGCCAGTGTGTGGTTCTCTGTGCCTTTTAATGAGCAATTAAGCTTACAGAAGACAGAGAGGGAAAAATCCAGAGTAAAAAAATACACACACATCCTCCCCCAGAAGTCAAATATCTCTGAAACGAACTGCAAGAAGACAAAATATACGATATGGAAGACATCCTGCTTTCCTCTCATCGTCTGCTTTACACAATCCCAACAAACTGCATAAAGAGCACTCAGAGGAGAGGTGAGCAGAGCTGGCACCTGCACCCAACCCAAATGCTCGCTAGAAAAGAAAGTTTAATGGGTAAAGCTGCAGTCAACCAATACAGCTTGTATTTCTCTGGCTGGCTACAAAATAAACCTTTATTTTACATACCTGAACGGAAAGTCTTACCAGTCCTGTGGTGTACAGTACTTATTTGCACACAGGAAACACCTGCCATGAGTGAATACAATATGGCCATTGCAAAGAAATAAAACCTCAAGAGTCATTTGTGGCCACTGTTCGGCTCTGGACACATTCAAAAGTCCAATCTACAACAAACTAAAACATACAAGCAAATAAACAATCAGGACACACTAAAAATCTCAGCACCCTGGCTTCAGTAAGTGCTCTAAAACCGTACTCCCAAGGAAAAAAAAATATTCCCGAATGTGACAGTATTCAACAGATTTCAAGATGAACAGTCATATCCTTTCCTTGAACTTCTTCCTGGCTACAATGCTATGATTATTTTCCATTTCACTGAGCGAAGACTCACAATTGCATCATGATTAGAGACAGCTGAATAAAAATATTAGACAAATATGCATTGTCCGTCAGCAAAGTATTTGGGCAGTTCTAACACTGACTAAATACAAATGTGTGTCAAACAGCAGCATTTTTTTTCAATACCTTATAGAACAAAAAGATTTTAATCAGTTCTTTATATAAATGTTTTGCATAAACAAGGATTGAGATAAGGCTAGTAAATCCGTCATCACTTGCAATCTAACAGTTTTGCCTTGGTATCAGTGTTCAGGCAGACTCTTTTTTGTTCCTCAGAATAAGAAATGACGATGTGCCTTCTGGCCTTTCATGTGCCTTGAACTTCTTTTCTTTATGCTTCCCTGGCTTATGCCTTTGACAGCGTACATGGACACCACATCATACTGACACCACATCAAAAAGCCTCCAGTTGTCTGGATTTCGCTGCCAGGATGGATGCTCAAACTTCCATTCACAAAGGGGGCACTGCCAGTTCCGGCACTGCCCTGTTCCCGAGTCATTCGACCACTTAGTAAAGCCCCCAGGCTACAATAATCATATTTCGAACAGAACAAACAATGAAGGTGGGACTCGGCGATGGATGACAGACACAGAGAAGCAGAGTCGAAGCCCTTCCTCCTGCTCTGGAGCAGCAGATGGCACACAGCTCTCCCCTATTCTCTTAAACCTCAACACCACTGCACTTTTATACTGCATAAGAAAACTAAACACCTTTTAGGCCTGAACTCCTTATCTGGGACTTCTTCCATCTTTCAGAGTCGTTCCTTTGACAATGCCAAAGCTATTAAATCTTATTTTCCATAGAGAATTACACTTCCTATATGCTAATTTACCCTTCATTTAAAATACTGCGTGGGTCAACAATATCAAGACAATGCAAAAATGTAAAAGGGGGCAAGGAAGCCCTTGCATTTATTACCCTTTGACTCAGACCAATATAGGAATATGCTAAGTGCGTTACACTAATCATATAGCCCAAACCTTAGCAGATAAGACAAGAAAATCAATTGTAATTTCTTTGGCTGTTTTCTCATACATTCTCAACCTGTTAGCAGCCATTTCTTTTTAGAGAGCAGTCAATGAATGTTTAATGTTGGAGCACACTGCCAATTTTATCTGCCAGCTAATAAAAAAGCTGCTTGGTCATGGGTGTAAGAGAAGAGGTCTATTTTAGCCCGTGTGGCTGCCTGGTTGTAATCAGAAGGATGACAATTTTAAATTGGGAGATTAATGGATAATTTGGAATCACTGTCATTCTGACACAGCCAGTGACCTTTTCAAATTGACAGATAGCTCCATTTCACCCCAACCAGCTACAACAAGAGATTGTTTCAAACAATTGGACCTAAATGCCAGGCTTAAAGGAGGCCAGGCATAGGGATGTGGCAGGGCAGTTTATAAGTAAAATAGGCCTCCTGCAGATTAATGAAATAGTTGGGAGGGCCTTCCATCCAGCATTCCAATTCTTAGTTTTTAGCTACTGCAGTATTAGCAAGGTAAAAGGGACTGACACCACAGAGAAGAATGCTCAGCATTATCTTTTCCAACAACAAAAACACTGAACCATCTAGGGTCTGCCCAAAATTATATTAGGAAAAGTAAGAAGTAGGTGAAAGAAAATCTGCAGACATCTGTACCCATCCTGTGATATTGGGCAGTATTGCTTCAGTAATAACATAAACACACATAAATCACTTGTGAGGAAAAAAAAAATAAAACCACAAAAAAACCCCCCCGTAAAACCTCATTTCCTGCTACAGACAAGATTTGCTCAAGAGCCCCGAAATAACGGACCTTCGAAGTAAGTTCTTGCTAAACACAGAAAAACTACTTTATGCAAAGTTGTGAGAGCCATCCCCTTAATACATTCTCTCCCCGAGTCTTTCACAGTTCAATTTACAGTGTTAAAGTCTGGTCTTACAACATGACTTTGGAAGGGAAGTCATGTTTATAAACAAGAAAGCCCAAAATGAGTTCTCTCTTGATAAACTTGGCATGCCATTGTGCATTAAGTACACAGTACAAGCATAAATCTATTCAAAGGGTGTATTCTCACATTAATTTAGAATCATATTTTATAAATAGTTTCTGTACATAAGAATTTATTTTAGGTTGCAGAGTTTTGCTAGATGTGCATTAGCATTTCCTTTCAGTGATGCATCAGTTGTTACATACCATCATATACTGATTTTTTTTAGGAAGAGGAATGGGTGGAATTTCAGGCCAGCCAGTCCACCGGTGATTAGCGGTGGGAGATCTACACTCAGCTCCCAAACTTTTCCAGCTTCTTACCCTTATTATTGCAAATAGCTTCTGAGCAGTGATTTTAAAACACTGAAAACTTACTGGTAACTTTCTAAATGTGGTATGCCACAGAGCACTGCTCATAGGGTGAAATGGAAAACCTTCCTTGGAAGCAAGATGGGGATGTTGCAAAGGAATATACTCACTTTCCAGCTGATGGAAAAGGATGTGTGAACTGGGTGCACACCACCACCCCTACTGACGAAAGGTCTCACAGTAACTCCAAAGTCAGCAGTGGTCATCATCTGTTACAGCTAATTTCAGCTTGTGTCCTCAAATAGGGACACAAGTTCCAAATACAACACGAGATACAACTCCTAATACCATGCAAAATACACTGCATGCCCCGATAATCCCTAATCAGTTCAGTAACGGGGCTAACCATTGCAGGTAGGCACATATTTTAGATTCACTGGGAAAGTTAAACAAGACACAGTTCTCGGGGAATTCTGCTTGCTACTGCTAGCTACCTAGAATAATAGGCATAACATACTCAAAAATGTTAAAATAGAATGGGATATTTTAGTTGGAAGATACAATGATCACACCTAGTCCAACTGCCTGACCACTTCAGGGCTGACCAAAAGTTAATGTATATTATTAATGTATATTATTAATGGCATTTTCCAAACACCTCTTGAACACTGACAGGCTTGGGGCATCGACCACCTCTCTAAGAAGCCTGTTCCAGTGTCTGATCACCCTCTCGCTAAAGAAATGTTTCCTCATGTCCAGTCTGATCCTCCCATGGCACAGCTTTGAACCATTACCAGGCGTCCTATCACTGGATTACAGGGAGAAATGCTCAGCACCTCCCTCTCCATGTCCACTCCTCAGGAAGCTGCCGAGAGCAATGAGGTTGCCCTTCAGCATCCTTTTCTCCACACCAGACAACCCCAAGTCCTCAGCTGCTCCTCACAGGACATGCCTTCCAGCCCTTTCGC
Organism: Egretta garzetta; assembly: GCF_000687185.1. NCBI lineage: Eukaryota > Metazoa > Chordata > Aves > Pelecaniformes > Ardeidae > Egretta > Egretta garzetta. The sequence continues at coordinate 6,635,905 of NW_009258754.1, forward strand.
CAGCTTGGTTGCCCCCCTCTGGATGTGTTTAAGGACCTTCTTAAATTGTGGGAGGCAGAACTGCACACCATACCCAAGTTGAGGCCATGCCAAAGCTGAATACAACAGGATAATCCCCTCTCTTTACTGGCTGGTCATGCTGTGTTTGATGCCCCCCAGGGTGGGGCTTGCCCTCCAGGCTGCCAGGGCACGCTGCTGACTCACTTTGAGCCTGCTGTTGACCAGCACCCCCAGATCCCTTTCTGCTGGGCTGCTCTCCAGCCACTCCTCTCCCAATTTATTCCTGTGCCCAGCATTACTCCACCCCAGGTGCAGAAATAAGCTAAATGATCATAAGAAGGTAAAGCAGCCATAAAATATCCTATCCTTCCAGATAGGGAAAAAATGCCAGCAAACCTGCAATGAGATCAGAACATCTGAAAAATCAGACTACTCACTTTCAAGTGCAAATACAGAATGAAGTGTCTGTGCAGAAGCGATACTTTCCCCCCAAAAAATATTTAAAAATTGATAATGCATTTATGAAATACGCATAGCAGATTCCTAACTAGCTATACACCATTTCACCTGGCTACTACAGAACAGGGATCAAGTGTAATATTTACTAAATTTAGTCAAAGAGAAAAAGTGATGCACAGACAGTTCTGCAATGAAACATGCCAAGTCCACACTACTGTATTTAGCAAGGTCATTATTGTCCATTATTTGTCAGCACACTGAGAAATACCAGCTAACAAACTGGAATTCTTGTAGTTTTTCAGAATTATCTACGTATTTTCAATTTTCAGCATGATTTCTGAGAGTAGGAAATGTTTCATAGACAAATAGGGGAAGATGATGTAAATGCATCACAACGTTGTAATAAATGAGTAACATATTCAATATGCACTAAATCTTGTACGTAAGCTAGGGATGAGTAAGTGCAGTAATTATTATGAATAACAGAAATGCAAAACTCCAAATTTTTGAAAAGGTGACAAGCTCTACACTACACAAGATGAGCAATCAGAAAGTTACACTGGAATTGCACTGTGCTAGATCTCAAAATAGAAGAACTACCACAGGAAGCGCTCAGAGCCAATGCATTTGGCAGTGCTACTGTCAGAATTAAACAGAAATCACTGTGTTTTGTCTCACTGATACCATCCTGCCTGTGCATCTAAGAACAGAACTGACACAAGCCATCTATAGAAGGTCTGAAGCAAAACAACCGAGTTTGTCAATTCAATGCTTAGATTTAAATGACTCTTTTGAGTAAATGCAAGACATTTGGAAACAGTTGAAACTGATGATTTTCTTTTTACCCCACAACTAGAAGCAGGGAATTATTTTTAAATTTATACAGCAAAACCAAAGAGGAGTACTCGTGGCACTCCAATGCTGTGCCACTAGAAGTATTCATTCAAAGTCATGCAACTAGAAAATAGGCCACTACAGCCAAATAGCTTCTTTTAGAAATGGAATGGTTTGAAGACAGTTGGCTGCTCGTAGGTTACACAGAATTACACTTTTCATTTTATAGAGACTGGAAATTATCTACTTTGCTGTTTCTGTAACTCATTAAAGAATTTTTGCAATTTCAGCTGAAGTAATACCTGAAATAATCTGGCACCCTATTTATATCAAAATCTTGCATGAGAGCTCTATGGCATAAAATGACTTCAGTTTGTGATGATTCTTTCATTTGATGGCCTCTGAAAATAATCCTCTGTCAAATAGGCTGGATTACCTTGGAAGTTTGATTTTCTGTTGTTATCAAAACACCAAAATAGGTTTTGAAGTAGAAAAACTGAAGTGAATCCTCCAGGTCAGACAGATTCTACTATATTTACAAACGAAAAAGGGAAAAGTAAAAAAACAAACAAACAAAACAAAACAACAAAAAACCCCACCACAAACAAGCAAACCAAAACAAAAGCCCCCCAACCAAAAAAACCCCCCACTAGAGAATATTGGTGACATTGGCTGGGATCTACCAGGATCCATCACTGCCTGAGCCAGTGCTACAGAACAGGGCAAAACTGTAACTTGTAGCAACTATACACAAACCTAAATCCTTACTCACAGGGTTAAAGTCCTGAGTTTTTAAGTGTCATAATACTGTTATTAAAGAATTATTTGATCTTGGATGCTTTGACAAGATCATATAGCAAACTGAACATCTGTTCCACAGGATTTGTTTCCTCCTATTTTGCATGGAGCTCACAGATCGCCCAGGTTGAGGGCTGACACAAACTCATGCCTTTTAAAGTAGGATAATTTCATCCACTCCCCACCTCCCACTCTCCCTCCATATGGCTTGGTGACCAAGAACAATTATATGTTTTGCAAAACCACCGCCTTGAATTTTAAATTGGGCATCCAAAATTAGAGGAAGCTTGGATATTTTGGCTTTTGCCTAATCCTGTCTGTAAAATGGAGAAAATCAGCACATAATCAAGTCAGCCCCTGCCAAATTTAACAACTTAAGCTGAAATACTCCTATGAAAACAGCACTGCATAAACTCACGAAACAGTGGGTTAATTCTGTATTATGTCTCCTCAAGTGAGCTGTTAACAAGGCTATGCAAAAGTTAAATGTGGTGACAGCAATTGCATATCATTTATTTTGACCCACTTCTGCAGGCATATTGTATCTGTGCTGGCATCCCGGAAAGTGCCACGTTCAAGCCTGACTGTTTGATGTTGCAATTTTACTTCTAAGTGTATGTTAGTGCACAACAACTCTTCTCCAGAAGTCCACAGCCAAAAGACATGTTCTTTTCCTTCCCAGTAAGTGATGTAAAGAAAGTGGCAAGCAAAGAGTACCACACTGCTAATCAAGCAGATGCTTTCATACCCCGGGCACACCACTTTGCGATGTCAATACAATTCCCCAGATAGGAAAAACTGTTTTTATTAACAGATTAAAATAATGGAGTTGGATACAAAAATTAATTATACTGAAGAAGCACCTAGGAGATTCGATACATGTATTAAAGTGCAGCAGCATTTTAAAAAAAAATATAAAACAACAAAAGGATTTTTTTTTTTTATTATTTTTGGTAATTTTTGAAAGTAGAGAACCATGAGATTTGTTTCAGATTTCACTTTTCATAGAACACGACCAGCATTTTAGCAATGAATTTGAACCCAATCAGTCATCATTCCAAAGGAAGCCAGTCCAGGATCTACTAGTTTTAGTTAACGCTCAGTCATGAAGCAGAGCAGAACAATGTACTTCCTGGGTAAAAGAGCAACTTGCTAAGTCTTAGAGCACGATAAAATGTTTTCCGAGAGAATAAAAAAACCTGGTTCTCTTTCACTTACACAAAAGAACAAAAAAAATTAATAATATTAAAAATGTTTCAAAATCTTTTTTTCCCCCTTTGATATTTAATGGGTATTTTTATTGCCACAGTAGAATGTAAGTCACTCTTTGGACACATCTGACAGCATGTTCAATTATATGTTGATAAAAGATAACATTTTGAATTAGGAATCACAAAAAGGAAGGTTTGCAGCACTTGTGTGGTATTTTAGTGTAATATGGCAAGAGTAGCCTGTTCTCCTACATGGCAAAATCACCACTATTTAAGGATCAAGTATAAGCCTCAATTTAATGACAAGTCAGGAAGGCTTAACTGTTCAAAACACTGTAATATTTGGTCTAAACTTTGGCCCTTACATGAAGCAAGCAAGGACAAAGTTCTGGAAAGCAATTGAAAAATCTCACTTTCGTTTTGAAAGGTGCATTAGGCAGTAATAAGCCTCCACAAAACTTTCAAAAGGTTCATTGGCCAATTTCCAGAGGCAAGTTAAGGTAATATCCTTAGTAGAACAGTGTGGTAAAATGGAGGAGTCCAAGGAGAAGTAGTTATTTTATAATGCTACTCCCTGCCCGCCCTTAATCTTAAATATTAACAAGGCCAATGCACCCGTTTCCTCCTGAAATCCCAAGTCTGACACTAAGCCCGTCATTGAGGATTTATGAACATAAGTTGTCCAGTGACAGTATTTTTCTTGTCATACAGAAACTTCTCATTCAACTCCTGACCAAACCTGGAGCACAACAGCTGAAGCCTAGGGAATTCCTCTGATCCCAGTGCCTGGAGGGGACCTACTCGCTCCTCCGAAGCCCCTGCTTCCCAGAGGCAGGAAGCAATGTGTCCTACTCGGGGCAGGCTACTTTATTTGAAAGGCAATAAAGAGAATCCAGCTGAGCACCAGTAAACTCATACTCACTTTCCCTTTGACCTTACAGGCCTCATGTAACAACTCTGCTTTATAATTAAGAACTTCCACAAAGAAATGCAACTAAGCAATTAAGCATTTTCCTATTTATCATTTCATAAGCATTTTACAAGGATTGTTTGTTAAGAACAAGAGACATCTTTCTGTCCCTTTCAAAATGAACTATGCTTTCATGTGGGATTCAGAAACAAGTGAATCCCTAAGCACTTTCTATTGCAATCCGTAAGCGCAAAGCTGACTGCACCAAGGTTCCCTCCTGGCTCGTCTAAGCAGCTTTGTGTTCTAGTGGCTTGAGTAACAACCTGAATCAAGCCAGAAACACATTAGATCCTAATTTCAGCTGGCATTTTGCAAGACTTGGATAAGTCGTTTGACCTCTTCATGCCTCACAACACAGCTTGAAAGATTCTTGGAAAGCCAACATTTCAATGTAAAGCAGATGCTTCATATAAACAGATTTTTCCTGGGTAGGTATGCATGCCCATTAAGACTCATTCATTCACTGGGAGACTATACTGGTGGGAACCAGCTTTGTGAGCTTTAAAGCCAAGGTGCAGGACTTCACATTCTACCACAGTAATTTAAAAAAAATAAAAAAAAAAAAAAAAAAAAAATCACTCTGGCTGGATAGATTTATTGATTTCAATTAAATGAATTATGACTGCATCATTTTTGTACAGTAGCTATTACACATGTAAAATAACTTAACACACTTCAGAATTTTTGATCAAAACTATGTTCATGCCATCACATAACACAACTCCTGTTAAAGTCAAGAAGGCTTTACTCTCAAAAATCCCTCTTACTTTGGCTATATTTTATTTTTCTTGTGAGATACGCATTTTTGTAATTCCAGGGCACTTTAGTCTCAATTTAAAATATTCTCCAGTGGAAGTCCTCTTAATTCCTTAACCGTGCATCTTCTTGACCATTAGAGAGAACACATCCAGTAAAGAGGGAAAAATGTAAAAACTATATTAATGTGAATAAATTAGGAACACTAAGTCTTAATGCATATAAAAGTTCTTAAACTACATGGAAAATGAATTGACAGAGAAATAAGGTAGTCTACTAGGAACCAAGGATGAAGTTAAAGGCCAAATCAAATTGGGCCCAATTGCTGGCTAACGCTGTGTGCCCTTTTGCAATGCATAATAATAGTCTGGTGGTATGTGGGAACCCTCACTTAACATTTCTTGCTAAAGGGCTTCCCACAATTCATAGAAACAAAGGAGACAGGCAGTTTGATGACCTTTATTGGAACAGAGCCTGTAGCAAAAACCTCTCCCCAGATGGAGTGAAAACAGCATAGGTATATACTCCATTTAGCTGGAATATGCATCACATCTGACCTATAAAAGTAACGAAGGGCCAGTTTAGAAACTTGGATACATGATGCAAAAACCCTGACAAAAAAACCTCACCACTCAGAAAGCAAGACACCAAACACTCATCAACTCAAAGACACTGAGAGCGAAGCATCTAAATAGATTTGTGGTTTGGCCTTTTTGTTCCTGGCTACCTGTAGCAAAAGTGCTAATCTCTAAGCACAGAAGAAACTTTCCAAATGTGTTTCAGAGCACAAGAGCAGTAGCAGAAGTCTGGCCTCTCTTGCATCAGCCCCACATTGGACAAGCAATCAGCATGCTGGATCCTAGAAAGCTTCCATAAACCTGGTGACTAATTCCACAGCCAGTGAGCCCCCCCCCTAAGCTTGCAGGGCCACCTTCATCTCAGGAACTTATTTGTGCCATGCATTTCAGCAGAGTCACAGAGATCTTCCGCACAGTATACAGGCCAACAGAGCACAAGGACTTCCTCCAAGCTGAGGACTCTTTGCTGTCCAAGGAGATGTTAGACCAGAGCTAGGCAGCTCTTGCCAGAGCTGAGTTGACCACAACAAGGATCCTTCACTGCATGTACCAGAGCTGCCAACAGTGCTGCCTGACTGTGCTTCAGTGTGAGATCATTACGGACACTGACTTTATTAATCAAAAGCTACTACTTGGCAAAGCATGCAGCTTTTCACAGCACCGATTACACAGCTTTAGGCTGGTCATAGCAATACTATCTGTAAAATCAAGATGGTGATGCTTAATCAGATATACAAATACATTAAGTATATAGTCAACTTGTAATCTAATCAAAGTAGATTTAGCAGAACCAAACAATTAAAAAAACATAAATAAAACTAACAATATACTGAACAGAGTTCATCAGCTTCCAGTAAAACAGAACTCCCAGCTCTTACTGTCAGAACTAGTGGCAGCAGATGTTATCATGTTCATTAGAAAAGAAACAAATCAGACAGAAATCACTACATTATGCCAGTTATTTTAAAAATAATTATATTTTTAGCACAAGACTTCAAGCTTATTGGAGGAGGTCAGGAATCACGCTGCCTCTGACAAGGTAAGTACTTTTTCCTCCCTCCCTTAGTTCTAATTATCACCTGAAGAAGAATTGGGGCTAAATTTATTATAACTATGCCCACTAGAGAATTCTCTCCTCTGACTCATGAGATGGCTTGCACTCATTCCACTCTTCATGCAAACATAAGTCCAAAAATACACCAAAATACATTCCATGGATGTCCCAGGAGCCTCATGCCATGCTAATGAAATCAATGGGAAATTTACCACTAACTTCAAACAAATCTAAGATCAAGCACAAACTTATCTTCTAAAATTTCATACTTATACAGAAAATTGTAGAAGATCTGAAATTGTTTTACAACCTTTAATAAATTAAGCCCTACATTATTTCCATGAACTTGGACATATCCCATCTGAACAACAAGGAGGCAGAAGGATTTTTTTAATGTTTTTCAAAAGCAGCTACTAATTCAGTACCTCATTGTGCATGAAACCTCTGCTTCATTTTTTTTCGCTTAAGATTCATTTTTAAGATCAATGGCACATACAAGATGATTGTGACAAAGTGGTTTTGAAAAGATCAGGACCAAATTTTTTAGAACTGTGGCCTCTATAACTATGCATGTCAACCTAGAAGAAAAAAAATCAATGGTCACATATGGAAGTGCAATTGTTTATGACTTCACCAAATCACACACAAAAATCATTATGGCAGATGTAAGACACAGCAGTTACTACGCTCTCTGTAGAGTTCATTTTTTCCTCTACAATGGAATTTGTTCATGTTACTTCGTATTTGCATTGCATTATAGCAAACTCGGGACTACCTGTTTTAATGTTGGGGTTTTTTTTCCTCCCCTACAGTATGCCTCTCCATCTTTAACCAACCTTCATGGCACTGTAATGATTTGGGGCCATTCCATACAGTCTTGTGCTAATAAGATTCATAGTTCATGGTTTCATGAAATAACATTTGACACCCACTTTCATAAGCCCAAAATAGGACATTTAATAGTAGATGGTATCCATTAGTCCTGTTTTACATCACACCTGTCATTAAACTATTACCCCCAATAATCTAGTGGAATAGCGGAAGGGCCATGGAAAGTTACAGACTCAAGACAGGAGCTTGGTAAATTAGATCATGATTCAACTTCTTCAACTAAGATAAAAGCTTTTCACATATCTCCATAGGATTTGCTTCCTTAATCACTTAGACTAGACAATAATCAAGGTAGAAATCGTAGTTAAAGCATAAGAAATGATCCACCATGAAACTGAGGAAGATTTACTAACAAGGTTCCAAACTACAAGGACAGATGTTAGAGACAGTGACACGTTACAGGGCTGCATACAAAAAGCAAAATTTGCAAGTATTTAGCCAGATGCTGGTTGCTGCCACTTTACTTTTTCATAACTTCCATGATAGGTTGCTCCTTTTCAGAACAGAATTAAGAGACCTGCCACGTTACTAATGCCCATGGTGCCAAGGAAAATATTGGTGTTTAAATTTTTGTCCAACACATCACAGAGCTTAGCAAACTTAAGTAAAATCCTTTCAGACCACCTTCAGAAATACACCTGTATCTGTTGGGCCCTGAAAATACAAGGTATCTGGCAATAAAGAGATCAAAGAGAGCCCAGAAAGACCTAGAACCATCAGGGGCTGCTTATGAAAAGGGGCTGGGACACTGGGGCTGGGACACTGGGGCCAAAGCAAGGTCATACAAGATCTCTGCAGCCACACACAGGTTATCACAGGACTGCTGAGCAGCCACCAGCCCAACTACATATCATCCAGCTATTGCTAGCTGAGAGTCCCAAGGACATGGCACATCCCTCACCCTATTTGTTCACCAGTGTAAAGACTGGGCAATGGGCCAGAGAGGAAGCTGTTGAATCACAACATGCTCACACCTTCAACAGTCTTCCACAATGGTAGAGGTTCACCATTCGTACCATTTTCATGAAGTACTGGTGTGCTTCAGAGCCATGTGTCCCAAAACCAATGATATGCTGGGTTTGGTATTATCAAACATCTTCAAACAACCTGGGCAGTGGGGCAGAACATGCTTTCAGCACGTTTGTGGATGACACCAAATTGGAGGAATGTGTTGTTTGTTTTTTTGTTTTTCTTTTAAATTAAGGAGCATCATGTTTAGCAGATGCTGAGTGGGTGGCCAGGTGACCGTGTGAAACGAAGGTTTCCAGCAGCAAACAAGATTTTGCTGCTGATAAATAACTATTACCTAAAGACAGCAAGATCTCGTACAAAATTTTCTTTTTCATGTAAAACTAATGGGAAGTCCTAGCTTTTTGCTTACCTTTTGGAGTTTTTTATATACAGCTCCTAGGCAATGTTCCCAACAAGACAAGAAATACCCTGCCTCAGAAGAGCAAAACAGGTTTTCCTTTTATTGAAACCATGCTTACTGCTTGCTTTGACACCCCACCCCTGGCAGTCTCCCTTTACCATCTCTCAGTTAAAACAATGCCGGAACAGGAGTTTTAACCTCAACTAACCAAAAACTCTTCCACCTTTCAAATACATAAATGCCAATTCAGCAATAGTTGCGCACAAGTAGCCAGTTTGTAGGGTGAGTAGCCTGAGATGATCATCAGCAGGACGCTCCCAGCCTGGGTATCATACTTACTGCAGCAGAGTCACAGGTACTTCCTGCAGTGACCTGCAACCTTCCCAAAACACAGACTTGGAACATCTTAAAGCTGGAATTTTTGAATCTCCAGACGAGGCAAAAAAAAGGGGGAGGGGGGAATTAACCAACTTTTTTTTTTTACCACCTCATGAAGAACTACACTAATCATCACATAAATCAATTTCAAATAAGAAATGAAACACTGTAGGAATTAATAGGAAACCTAGATTCACGTGCATGTTTGACATCTTCCATTTGTTATATAGAGGGGAAAAAAGAACGACAGTATTTCAGATTCTGTACAGAAGAGTGCATACTCTAGTGGCCAGATATCAAACAACTATTAACTGATCATCTGAAAGAAACACTACCATATTTGGATAAATGGACAAAAAAATCAAAGTCATGATCTTAAATTAAGCCATGTGCATCAGAATAACATCTGAATATGATTAAATAGATCTAAAGTGCAGAGTTGATTTTGGCTCAAGAAATAATCAGGTCCACTACAGTTGTAAGACACAGATAACATCTACTAGAAATAAATGTGCATAATTTAGCAGCTATATATTTTGAGGGCACACCTTCCTATGCCCTTTTACTCAACTACAGAAACAAAGTAACAGTTCTGAAAACATATACTACACTGGAAATCTATGAAGAACAGCAGAAGCAAATTAAAAAAAAAAAAAAAAAAAAAAGACTGAAGCAGCTTAGTATGCCTGTTAACTTGAAAGCCTCGGTTTATCTGAGCAAGAATTATCATCAGCTTTCACTCCATAATGCCCCAGTCCAAGAAGAACCGGGGCAGCTAAGACTCAGCAGAAGTAACAGTCAACTGCACATAATTCAAGAGGTGAGAACACTAGATCTGGGTTAAAGTATTTTTGCTGCAGGGTAGGGAGACAGATGAGTTTAGTCTATAGGCAGGCAACATCACTTTCCTGTTCTGTAGAGTCTTTTATCCTCATATTGATAGGGAACGTAAGAAATAGTGAAAGACCTGGCCTTTTTGTCTTCTGTTCAGAGATAATCCTAGACTATTGCTTTGGATCACCTTGTCTGAGCTCACACAAGACAGACCACAGGACTTATCCAAATTGCTTTTTGTTTAAACTCAAATATGTTGTTAGACTCTGCATTTTACAGCTACCAGCAATTAACGTCCTGTCAAAATTTTTAAGACATATTAATCGGCTATCTTTTTTTTACAGTAGTATGTAACAATAAGAAGTCTCAGCCCAACAACAATTCATTTTAATATGAATTAGCTGAATACAGCACTGCTGATAAAGCTTTGAGGTACTTACTAGAGGAGAAGCTATTTTCGTATAAAGCATTTTGTTCAAATGATCCCTGCCAGGTTCTGTAACATTTCAGGTCATCTGCCAGCAGGGAGTACAGGCTTGGAGAAAACAGAAGTCCTGCTGCTGGGGAGGTCCTCCCTGGGTAAGTCAGTAGGAACTGAAAAAAATTTTAAAAAGAAAGTGTCCTGGATAACAGGGCTGCTCTTCAACATTGTTAGCTATTTTCTGTATTCGTTTGCACCTACAACAAGCTATAAAATGTCTGTGAAACTAGAGTAAGGGCTGATTTGTGTGGAAAAGATATTCTATATTTCATAATGGAAATTCTCACTTTATGCAGCACAGAATACAAAGTTGGTATGGTGAGCCTGGACGTGGCAGTCCTGGCCGCAGCTCCAGGACTGGTGTCAGATTATCCTCCCTGTACAACTGAACATATTACTCAGTAAACTGGACACTCTCCTCGCTTCTCTTAGTATCTCATGTCTTCAGTTAGGAGCCTGTGTCGTGGGGTTCCTAAACCTTCTATAATCTACCACAGCACAAACATACATACACCTTCCATTCTGTACATAGCTACCTTCATTGAGTAGAGTTCTCTGTTTAGTAGATACAGACAAAGTCTGACATGTTATCAGTACTTGCCTACCAGTCAATAACAAGCAGTCAATACAAAATGTTCTTACCAGAATGCTGAAGCACTTTGCTGTACTTGTATGCTAAACTTTCTATTTTCAGTGTCATATTGGGATATGAATTTCAGGTCTACTGAATAATGGGATCCGTGGGATATATCCTTGAAATAGCTCTTGCATTGATTTCTCAGCATAGCAAATATCTTTCAGTTTGGGAAAGTCCCAGCAGATAAGAAAAAGGCTCCCCACCTCTCCCAGCACCACAATTTGTACTTTGAGAATAACATGAAAATTTATTACTGCAAGTTTCCACTGATTCACTCACTCAAGCAGCAAAGCCAGAACCATGCACAGTAATCAGCCTTGTCCTTTTAGTCTTCTTGTAAAGATTTACTGGATTATTTTTTTGATTCTGTCCTACTGTTGTCAACATCATCACAGAATTCAGTAGAGAGTGCACATGACATATCAAGCTGTCTCTTTCCAGTTTGGGATTAGATGTCCTTAAAATCTTACACTTTTCACTAGTGGAAATACATCATGTTCCAGTTATGCCCAATGAAATGCTACATAAACATACAGAAGATTGATGGAGATCTAGCACTAACAAAGTCCAAAAGAACAAATAAATTATCTCTATATTTGGATGGAAAAAAATTTCTCAGGAGAGAAGACTTGGACTGTCATTCTTGGTTGATCCCTGATATCTTATATTCAAGTGTTATTCCCTTAACAAATAAACATATTTGAGCACACTTAACCACACATCAGGGTAATAACCTCACCTCACTTTTTCTGAATAGGAAAATCAAGCATTCTGCAACTCAGAAGAATTCTTTTGCTCCCCTCATTTCTTATTTGGCAAGGATCATGCCTACCGAACAAACTTTCCATTAATTTTGCTGCCTCGAGCATGTTGAGGCTTCTTGCCACTTCAAATACTAGGTTCAGAGAATCACGTGGACATAAAACTCAAAAAATATTACAGAACTATCAGCTGAACTGAGGGGTTGAATCTGATTAAGATCAATATGAAGCAATATAAATTAACCCAAGTAATCCGATATAATTCAGTACTGTATACCTGTATGCGTGCAGGGTAAAGTAATCAAGCTTTCTACATTCCTCTTTACCTACAGGGTCTTTGGTTTCACATTTTTCCACACCCAGCTGACAAAAATCTCTCTCATTCACAAACTCAAAGCTATGACTGGTGCACTTCAGCTCACTTTCTGCCATGTTTCAGTTTCACAGATTTGGTCTTCTGTTCACAGAGTCCGAGCTGGCTATTCTTAGCACTTCTGCCTGATGAAAAACTTGTTTTCTGTTGAGTTGTAGCAGAAAGATCACAAAAGCTCCAAGACTGTCCAATTACAAATTCTGCAGCATGTGCTCCTCTGATGGCTTTTAGCTTTGTATAGCTCAAAAGCGCATCTCAGGCAGTGACTGCACATGCTGTATTGACCCAGGGCTTCACATATGTGCTGAAATGAGCTCTTTCTACTCCTTGGCAACAACAAGTAGTCTAATAAAAAAGACAGCATCTTATAAACAGATTGTTATACTTCTGCAGAACTCCCCAAGGGCCAGCAAATTTTGACCCAGCAGACTGACATCTCCAGGCATATCAAATTTTTAAATAAAATATCCAGCACCTCTATCAAAATATGGATCACTCACTCACACAAACCACATGCCACCTCAGCCATTTCAGAGTACTCTGACCCTAAAGCTCATTCCAAATGAGAATGTAGATATTCTGAGGTGGCCAGTGGCACAGTGACAAGGGGCAACAGCAATAAGGCTGTACTGTGCTTGCCAACAGGAAAACAGAATGAATTTATACGTTTTAAAGCAGACTCAGCTGCTGTATTTGTTCTTTATTTGCATAAAATTGTGTATACAGATACAAAATAAATTTATTTCCAAATAGAAAAAAATTAAGAGGAATATGAAAAAATTAAAAGTAGTATAAAAGAATAGGGATCAACTGTTCACAGTCTCTCCCAGTGCAAGAAAGGAGGCCATCAAACAAAGCTACATGCTTATGCTATGAGTTAAAATAACCAAATGAGGGGAATATTCAGATAATATGCAATTGATCTTAGATAAAAACTACATTAGTCCAACCTATCTCAACCATTCATTTCTGGGCTTTCATGTAATTGTACTAGTGCCAGACCATTAAGTTAATTAGGTTTAGAAGACTAGCATCTCACTTCCAGATGAATCTGATGAATCCATACTGATATATTGGGGATCATCCTTTTGTTCATGGGGATTATTCTCCTTGGCCAGTGCAGGATCTTTCTCCAAAGTATTAAGACTTTCCCTATGTACCATTCAGATTCCCTTCCTTTCACAAAACAAATTATTAATAAACTGCAATTATATACTGTAACTCATGACCCAGTGATGTTAATTTTTCCACTTCTTGAGAGTTTCTAAAGCAGTAAATTTCCCAGCTTCCTCATTACATTTTCTTTGATTAGCTAGACCTGCAATCTAGGAACAGAGCCCAGATTCTCTCCCCCTCCCATGCCTCAGAGTGGTCTGATACCTTCCTGTTCTATGGCATTACGCCCCCTTTAAAACAACCGAAAACTACGCAGAGCTGCCAAATTGCCTTCTAGCATTACACATTCAGCTCCAAATTCCTGTCCTCCATGATATCCAGCTCTTCACATTACTCATTATAGGTTTCTCTCCTCTCCTCCCTCCTGCTGTTGAAAGTACGTTTCAGATTATTTGAGACACTTCTAAACAATGTGGTAGAAAAGCACATTCGGAAAAGAAAGTGAGGTAGCTTGCATTTACTTCAGATTATCATTTGCAACTTTGGGCTCATTTTACAGCTCACTTCAACACGTTCTGCAGTTGCAAAACACACCCATGTAATTGTTACACTGCAGAACCTAAAAATTCAGCTTGTATGCACTAAGAGCGAGGTGTCAAGATGTATTTAGAAGAATAGCAACTATTGGAATTGATGGGAGTTACACACTTAAATAGTGCAGTGAAACTGGGGTCAAATTTTAGACACAAATTAAGACAATGCAGAAGCTAAAACCACTCAAGAGGAAAGTTTTCCATGGCCTTGGCTCCACTGCCACAGTGCTGTGACCCTTTGGATGTTGTCAATCCTTGAGAATGTCAGGATAAGACTCATTACAGAGTGATCTGCATGAAATTCAGTGGCCTGTGACATCCAGTGGATCAGACTAGACAATCTGAACATGTCTTCCATGAACCTCCTAAGAGAGATGGATTACATCCTCCAACGAAAAAGACTTGACAGGGCCCACCACTACTCTTAGACCAGAATTCTCACCATCAGGGCTTCCCAGGCATAAATGAAAACCAACGTCTCTTCCAGCTGTCCCTGAAAGTTGCCAGTATTATTTTTTCTTGAACAGTAAGGACTAGAAAGAAGCTTGGAATTTTTATTCTTTATAATTCTGCTGGAATCAAGGAGTAGAGAAGCTGGGAATTTGTGTTACTTAGAATTTAGGCATGAATTAGCAAAGATGGGATACTCCACTTGGCAGAGTGCCCTTGAATCAGAGGGGACCTGTAAAAGGAATGCTTCTCAGTTCAAGCTGAGGGTTTGCACCCTAAATCTGCACAGCTAGGAACAAGATACACACACGTTTTGCTTCTCAATTAATAGATTGTGCTAGTGATCCTTGGTTCTCCCATCATTAAGTTTTAGCCATCACAAACAGAGCAGTTTCTATATGCAGCCCTATTGTTATTGTAAGCAATATAAGAGTCTCCTGGCAAGTGGAAATGGGGGAATGACTTTAGCTACATTTGGCAAATAAGAAAAGCATGACTACGCAGATATGATTTCAAGTACATTCAAAACAGAAAGAGACAAAGGCAGTGCACTAAACCATGCAAAGGACAATGAAGTATGAAAGATCCACAGAGCAGAAGCTGTGAATTATGACAACCGTCCAGTTTTAAAACACTCATGAAAGAATTGCCCAAGTTTTCTGGGATTCTCTAAAAATTAAAGCTCAGCAAAACAAAATAACCTGTATTTCCATGAGACAGAAAAATTGCCCTGTTCTGCTTTGATTTGTTCCTTTTTAGAAAAAAACACAGAAAAGGAAGCTGGTGGAATCGGCCTACTTTACAACTGTAAATCCAACACCTCTGTTACCTGCAGAGGACAGAGGACTTTTCACTGGGCAGTGGGCCTCAAAAAGAGCAATCACTACTCCAGGGAAAGCAGAGAAACTGCTGCTAGATTAAAATAAAGCTCACAGTGCTTTACAAGGAAATGCACAATAAAGGGTGGCTGCACAGACAAATTCCTACTACAGCCTTCTTTCAACAGATGAGAATCATACATACCTGACACGATTGGGGAGCCACCCAACAAACTGCTCCTGCAAGCAAGCTGGGCCGATTCCACCACTTTTAATGGAGCAGTGGAGCAGTTCAGAGCTCACAGTTCACTTTGTCTGGAAACAACTTGACAGAGGGCAATCAAGAATAGTTTTATAGACAATAACTAATTGCAGGACCCCTCAGGTCTCAATTTAGCCTGCTTACAAGAATTGGTTGTCAACAAACCTGTTCCTCTCACCTGGGCAATTCTAAGGTTGGGTATCCAGATAGGAGTGCAAACACAAACATAAGGAAAAAAAAAGTATGAACAGACTTTTGCTTTTGGTGGCAAAAGAGAAAAGGGAAACCTATCCTAACTAGATGAATAAGGCAGCCTGGCTGGCTGTGCCTATGCCAGTACTCTTTGCCAAGTGCTGTCAGGTGCTAGCCACATTGATGCTGTGAGTGAGTCACCAGAAGCCAGCCGTTCTCAAGAGGAAGCTGTTCAGGCCATATGACAAGCAGCAGAATTTATCAGTATGCGTCCAGATGTGCTTCAAAGTTCTTGCTTCACAAGCCCAGACTACATGGGAATACTAGCCCCAGCTGTTAGCCCTACCTCCCAAGCCCAGGACAACGAGGAATCAAACCAGGCCTCTGAACACAGAGAAAGACTCTGACTTACTGCTGCTTGAAGTCTCCATCTCCCCACCTTCTTGAGATTGTTGTATGCTCCAACCTGTCCCTAACTCCTGAGCAGCCCTGAAGTATCCAAGGCGAGGAGCAGCTCTGTGTGTGTTCCACACCAGCTGTGGTACAAGCTGACTGGACAATGAGTTGGCGACCAGGCCCAATGGTCCACATCCAAACCAAAGTTCAGCTTATGGCTTGGAGTCTTTGCCCTTTATTTTCCTGTATCACCGTGTGCCAAGAAAACGAATGGAGAAAGGCAAACAGTGGAGGCACTGATTACAAAAGTCTATTTCTGATATTCTTAATGCGCTCAGTGACATCATCCATCACAGCCAGATGTTAGAGATTTAAGTTGAACAAATTAAGAGCCTGCTTTTTGCCCCAGGCATATTTTGCTTTGTAGCGCATCTCACTAGCATGGATTCCTTTAATGGCTCATTTAGTTTTCAGACAGAAAAATAGAAATTAAGCAAAAACTAATTTAAGCAAACATTTTTGTACAGTCACTTGCTGGCACCTCAGAGCTTAGGGGGCTTGAGAAGGGGAGGGGAAAAAAGGGCTTTCTGCTTATCAACCTCACCACAAGTTTTTGATGCTAAAGTGTTTAGGTTCTAAATACTGCAAAGGGAATATTTATTTTCTTAAGAAATACTTCCATGAGAATTTAGAGGTCTGAAGTTGATATATCTGCCCTCAGTGGCCAATTTTAATTGGCAATATCCCTTTAAAAACAAAGGGCCCTAGCTCCAAAGAGGTGCTTTGAATGAGAAATTTAGTTTTGCGAAGTTCAGATGCCTGGAACCTGACATCTTCAAAGCAGAAAGAGCTTCCCCCCAAGGGAATAAGCTTCCAAAAAAACAGAAGGAAAGGCCAACAGGTTGTGGGGAGGGCATCTTAAGAATGGAACAGAAAGCTTCCCAGGTGTACATGGGAGAATCAAGTCTTACGACTATAAAACAATAGTATTATGTACAAAAAAAAAATAATTTTTTTCTCTGTGAAGCTAATCAGCCACTGCAGAAACATTTATTTCCTCAACAGTTTAAGTGATATAAGCAACATCTTTAGAGGTGGGCACCAAACAAGGATCCTCTTAAATACAAGTTACACATGTTGTTCTAAGTTCCTTATACTGTCCAGTAAATTCCACAATGCCATGGAAATCCAGTTCGGGGCTGATGCTCTGGAGGATCAATTAAAAACAAAACAGCTAAATGCACAGAGAGCTGATGTTTTCCTATTTACAGCTTCCTTAAACAAGTAAAATCGTTTGAACTCCTGCCTGTACAAAGTCATATAGCAACAACAGTTTTACAGTGGTGCAAAGTTCTGGGCTCTCTCTCACTGTGCACAGAGAATATTGCTCATTTGGGTGTGCATTACATTCTCAATCTGCCTTAATTTATCCAAATTAGGAAGCTACTTATAAGTGGTCACAGCTATCAGCTTCCCTCCCCTGCCTCACAAATTTGCCATGGTGAAAAGCAATTACCCACTTCCAACAGAAAACTCCTTCAAAGAGACATTCCTGCAACTGAAATCCCACTTGCACAGTCTCCCACTTCAAAAAAAGGCTCTAACAGTTGTCAGATTTTAAGTCACATAGAGGAACAGAAAAGACATAGTCAAAAGCCTTTAACTGTTGACTACCTTTAACACAGAGGTATTGCAGATATGAAAAGGGAGTTATTTACAAAAGCTTTTACACTCTATCAGGGTAGTATTGATGAAACATCCTCCCACATGTCACATGCCTAGAGGCACCACGGATTGCTTTGTAATACGCTGAAAGGATGCTATGAAATTTCATAGCTGTGAGTTATTCTTGAGTTGCCAAAGGGTCCTCTCTCTCAGAAAATAAACCATGAGCTGGCGTGAAACTGCGTAACTTCAATAAGGAGAGGGGAACTTAAGCAGCCCCAGCTGAGGAGCCGGGCCCGTTAACGTATCGCTTTCATCCTCAGCCCCACATACAGAATCACAGAATCGCAAGGGTTGGAAGGGACCTCGGGAGATCATCTAGTCCAATCCCCCTGCTAAAGCACAGGAACTGATCTGCAACAGAAATTCATTCTTGACATTTTTAAAGGACAGCTCTTTCAAGCCAGATTTAGGCAGCAAGGGCAGCCCTGCAAGGGTCTCCCAAAATGCCATTTTAAGCTGCAGAGGGCATTTCTATGCAGGATCTGGGAGGGTCAGAAGGCACAGAGAGTACCAAAAGGAACAAAAGTTTAGCTCACTTTTTGTCCAAATTTTCTCTGCTATGCTCAGTGGAAAATAAGACAAGTAGAGCTTGCCAAGATTTTTTCCTTATTACATTTGCTTTAAAAAATCCATAGTTTGTTATCTACATTATTCATATATTTGGACTGAACACAAAGTTTGAGGAAAAATACATTTCAGAAGTCATCTAATTTTATTTTCTAAATAAAACATTTTAGATCTTTTTCCAAAGTTGTTTATACCTTAAAAAGAAGAGGAAATTGTTTAATTCAAAAAATATTTCTTTAATGTCAGAACATTTTGGATTAACTAGAAAGGACTACCCACCAGTTTCATAGCCAAATAATAACAACAAAAACCCCTGCTGTTTCAACAGCTCTAAAGAATGTGGATTAGAAAGACAGATCGTGTACAGTGCTTTATAATTTTTGGAAACATGTCATGAGAAAAGCTGTAGGAGAGCTACCTAAAAGTAAAGCCATAAATAGAACTGGCAACCTGTCCATCACCGCTGCCACAGGCCGGTACACTGCTTTTACTGGTCCCTGTGAATAACACTTTGCGACACTTGGGTTTTGAGCAGGCGAAGTCATTGCACTGAAGCAACCTCAGAGGAAAACGTACTTGCTGGACATTTCATGCAACAAATTTCCCACCACAGAAGAGTTTGTTGTTTGTTGGGGTGGTTTTTTTCCCCTGTGGCTCCAACATCAGTTCCCTCTTTTAGTAACTTTGGCACTGACAGACCAATTCAAAAGGCTCAAAGTAAATAGGTGATGGAAATAAGAGTCTAAAAATTGATTCAGAAGCAGTCTTGTTGGTTTTGTGGCTTGGAAAAGTATTTTAGAGGTTTCAGGCAGAGAGCCCATTGACTGAAACTTGCAAGTTAAACTCTGGAAATCCATCTCATGTGCTGAACACACAAATCCTCTTTAAAATATACTCCTGTAACTGGAATAGTCTTTAGGTATAAGCAGTGTGTTCCCCAAAGGCTGTTTGATTTATTATGACTGTATCAGTTGCATAAAAAGATTGTCTCCCTAAAACTTTTTGTCATCCTAAAGTTTGAGGCATGCCTCTACTCAAGGTAGCTACCTAAGGAAAAAAATTAAAATATTTAGGTCAAATTATTCACAAGTTTGAATTCAATTCAGTGCTGTGTTTGCTGTGGTATTTAATTGTAAAGTTCCTGTTAACAGTAATGTGAGCTATGGGGATAGCACATCACATTGAAAATTTTTCCGCTGCTGTATCAGCAGAGATGCTGGAAAATACAGGTGTGCATGACATCCCAGTTTGAGCCAAAACCTAAAATCTGCCAGTTGCAAAGTAATTCCATGGATGACAGTACAAATAGCAGCAGCAAACAGCACAGCAGTTCCAGATACAGGGTCAGGCTCATGTGCCTGACCACTAGCCTGTTCAAAGCCAGTGCCACAATCTCTGCATTATTCTCCTTGCATGTTTAAGTCTTCTTCATGAATATATTTGTTGCTAATAATGCCACATAACTTTGTATGTTTCTTTCCAGGCTCTAGCACATTGCACAGAGCAGGAACAAATTAATGCCAACAGCTGGTAATCCGACTTGCATTTATACTGGTGAAAAACAGGGGTAAAGTTTGAGAATTATAACCTGTGTCTCTAGTGCCTAACCCCTCCAAAGTAGTGGCATGTGTGGGGAATGGGTTTGCTATAAATTTGACATAATACTGTGTGAAGATAAGTTTACAGAAATAGCAGCACTTTAAAAAGGGTTTCTAATACCTGTTTTTTTGAAAGTGTCTTTCTAATGGATTTTGGTTTATACCTTAGAAATCTGCAATTTACACATGGAGCTATTTAAAACTCTTAAACAAGCTTTTAATCTTAATTCCATTGAACAGAAGGGAGGCAACGACTTCATGTTAGATCAAGGAGATGGACCTATAAACAGTAAGCAGCTGAGTTTATTTTTTAGAAAGATCTCTTCTGTTTTCTGCTCATAGATTGCTCTAAAAACATATCCCCGCTCAATTCCCACTGACTGACTTCTAAAGCCAGTTACATTAAAGGTTCAGACTTAGTTAATCAGGCAGACAGCACCACGGTCCCTGTAGCTCTTCTAACTCCTAATCAAAACCATTCCACAGCTCTTCATTTAGATAGAGAAGAGAAATATCAGATTTCTACAAAACCACAGAGAAACCTCAGCAGCTGTTAGTTTCTAGATTAGTAAAATGTAATTGGAAGGTAGGTGCTGATCCTAACTCATTAGCAGAACCTGCACAAATAGTGTGGATGACTGCCTGCCATGGTTCTCAGTGCAAATGTACCATTAAAATAACACTTTCTGAAGACCAGAGATAACAGAGGTCACCAGCATTAGGATCAAGGTTCCAGATAATCTTCAAATTAAAGGCCTTCAGGTGCAGTGAAGTCCAGCTGGCACACATCTGAGCGATAATGTAAACATAATCCACAAACTGAACACTGAATTAATTATAACACTGAGGGACTACGTAAAAGAACAGAGATTACTGGTCTCCTAATTACTGAATTTGATTACCCTGGAAACAGGGTAGCTATTCACTTAATCTTATCACCTTCAGTGCAGCTTTGGACAGACACCTTTTTGCTGAACTGGTGCTGTATCTCAAATTAAGCCTCTGCAAGATTTGGCATCATAGCAACCTTGGCTGAAAAACTGACAGCTAGGTAAACTACCCAAATCTTTTGGTGCTTCAAATATCAATTTCTCAGAATAGGCTGCCTCACAAGTATGCTGCCATGCTTCACGAAGTGCTACACAATGAAAGAACAGTCATGTTCTTACAGTGCTTTGGCCTTTTTATTACTAGCTTAAACAGATACTATTAAAAAAGAATAGGAAGAAGTAGCAATTTAAATAACAATCTAGGAAGATTCAGGTTTGATTAACATCAGTTTTAGATTTATCACAACTGGTTTACCCAGGTCTAATGCAAGTTACTCTAGAATAGAATTACTCAGTTTCCTGCCAGTGAAATTCCCTACATCTCCAAATAAAAAGTGTGTTCTTCATGCATTCCAAGTATGATCCAAAAGATCCAAAAATACAGAACAATATTCTGTTTAGTTTTGTAAGCTGATTTGTGGCAAAGAAACTTGTTAATATATTTAAAATAAACCTACATTTGATTCATTATATTTATGACTTGTAATATAGAACTATGCAGAAAAATATTTTTCATGAACACATTACAGTGATGCATTAATCTTCCTTCTTCCATCTGAAATTAAAGTGGAGCCCTCCATTTAAAATTTCTCATTGCATATTGTGTTGGGAGTTCTGCTCATACCCTCCTCTTCTGATAGAGCATTTAAAAAAAAAAAGTTTGCTCCCCAAAACACAGCAACATACCATGACGTGTCCAAGTTCCTCTGGCAACAGCATGGCAAACACATCATCATCTTATCTCCAGAAACCTAGTAATTTCCTTCAAGGACTGACAGGAACATTTCATTAAACAAAGGCAAAACTGCCTCAATTTGCTACCCGAGCAATTCTTTTTCAAGAAACATTGATGAGCACTTTATTAGCAAGACATATTCATTTGGAGCACAAGGTGAGCAACACTAAAGTACTACCCTGCTACACCATGTCACCTCAGCATTTTTCCCTCATTCCAATCTCAGTTCCCACTGATTTAAAGCACCTTCTTCACAGGCAATATGAAACACTGTCACAAAAAGTGCACTGGAAGAGCTGGGGGATAAAAAGGGACTTCACAACCAGGTCCCAAGGATGATAAAGTAATATGTTCAAATGCAAGAGATTAGGACTAAGCTTTTGGCAGAGATGTAACTTCCACATTTTTTACAAGAGTACTATGAACGATGGTGTTCATATTCTGTTCATTTCAAGGCATCCTCCCTGAAATTTTTTCAGAAAAGTAGTATCCTACTTGATATTAAGTACCACCTTCATTTTATTAACCAAGAGATATTTTTTCCGCACTTGTATGTTCTTTTCTGCTTTGGACTGCATCACTTTTACCTGGAAGTGAAAGTCTGAAAGTTTTAGTCTGAAATCACCCATTTTCAAAATTTAATTCAAAGCAGAATCTGGAGAGTGCATTTAAGTGCCATACAAATGTACAGTTAGAAAAGTCCCCCTCTCAAATGTTTCTATCTTAAAAAGAAGACAAGGGACATACAGTTTCTCAGAAATCTACAATTATTCCACAGGCAAGTAATACAAGCATGAAGAAACCAGGATTTGTCTGAGGCTATGAGAGGTTTTAGAACAGAGCCAAGGAAACAAGTGAAATCTCCTGAGACCTAATTCACTACTGAATTCTCAGGAAACACATTGGCAATATACACAAATACGTATTTTTTAAAAACAGTTCAGAAGACTTATGGGCTACTCCCTTCACGTGAAAAAACACAGTGAAGATTCCTCCTGGCATCTCTTCCCCTGCCGCTAACCCCCCCTTTTATTTTTCCCCCACCTTGTTTCTTAAATTCTGGAATTATCCAATTTGAGCACTGCTCATTATTTAAAAAGAAAGAAAACTTTGGCACAGTAAGTGTTGTCAGAAGGACTCTCACATACTTTCAAACTAGATCAGTTTGTAAATTCCCCAGGGCAAAAACATGGAAATAAAATGCACTTTAAACAAAGCAAACAAAACTACAAATATGCTGTAAAATGAGCATGGCCTTTACAATGACTGTGCTCATAAAATTAAAAAAAGTAAACGCTATCAACAGATTAATCCCATTACACTGATAAAACACTCCACAGCTCTGAACTGCCAGTCAAGAATTCACATCCCATCTCCGAATCCCATGTTGATCCCTTCCACTCCATTTCCTGAGATTCAATACTCTTCACAGGAACTACAAGCCTGAAGCTCAAACATCTAACTACCACTCTCAGCAAGTGAAATCCTGAAGGGGAACCTGCAGGCCAGGCAATTCACCTTAGTCTACCACAGCTACAAGTGGGACTGATGAAATGAGATGTATACCCACACCTGGCTGAAGCCTTGCCCTTTTCCTCTCCAAGAGCAGCACATGCAAGCCACAGGGGTCCCTGGAGGTTGATCCTAGTAAGATGTAGCTAATGTCCCAACTCAAGACAGACCACCCTCTGGGTTCAAACACTTTATTTCTCCCCTGACCCTGGGAGTCCTGGTAGGCAGGGTATTGCCAAGCAGGTTGAGGAAGATGATCCTTCCCTTCTACTCAGCACTGGTGAGGCCACACCCGCAGTGCTGGGTCCAGTTCTGGGCTCCACAGAGACACGAGCATACTGGAGAGAGTCCACCAAAGGGCCATTAAGACATTAAGGGACTGGAGCACCTCACATACGAGGAGAGGCTGAGGTAGCTGAGACTGTCCTGCCTGGAGAAGAGAAGGCTCAAGGGGATCTTGCCAATGTATATAAATACCTTACTGGAAGGTGTTTAGAAAATGGAGCCAGGATCTTCTCAGTGGTGCCCAGTGAAAGGACAAGATTCAATGGGCACAAACTGAAACACAGGAGGTACTGAACATAAGGAAACACTTTTTTTTTTTTAATGTGAGGGTGACTGGCACAGAGGTCGTGGCATGGATGTATTCAAGAGACACCTAGACATGGTTCTGGGCAACCGCCTGTAGGTGGCCCTGTTTGAATCCCCCTGCTGGAGGGCAAGATGACCTCCACATGTCCCTTCCAACCTCAACCACTCTGTGATATATCTCAGTATACTTGCTCATTCCAAAGCTGAAAAAAGGAAATCACACCCTCAGACACTTCACTTTGAGTCACTTCAAGAAAGAACAACTTTGGTGCCTGATGCTGAGAGCTGCTGCACATATTCAGAGCTCTACTGGGTACAGCAAAAGGTTACATAGGTTCAACTGCCCACTTCCACTGACCTCCAGGCTCAAGGCCTCACCTATACAAGTGCTATTAGGAATTGCACAAGCCTTAGCAAAGGGCAAGGAAGAACAAGATCCTGCCTTGGTCTCTTGTGGCACCATGCTACGCAGTAGCAAGCTGAAAGCTAGTTAGACCCAAGACATGCACCATGAGCACTACATGGGAAGCAGTTCGCTGTCTAAGGCTGGTGTGATGAGCCAGGAGTATCAGAAATGGAATCAGCCAAGCTGCAGAAAGGTGTTCTTTCAGGCTCCTCTGACCTGTCTGGAAGAATTCACCTTTCCTACCTAGGCCACTTACATGCAATCATATGTAACTGATATACAGCAATGCCCTTTACCGCAGGACTTTACAAATATTAAAAGTGTCAAAGTGTTTAAACTATATATCCCATAAACAGTGTAAAGCATAAGAAGCCCAACTTTTCATTGCCTTGCATCTCCAACAGCCACTTAGACCAGGACAAAACAGAAGTATCTGTACTAACTTCATACCTGTTATGAATGAAAATTGAGTCCAGTAAGGACTAAGACAGTAATGATTAGTCTGAACAATACACATTT
The DNA here is from genome assembly GCF_000687185.1 of Egretta garzetta. Taxonomy (NCBI): domain Eukaryota; kingdom Metazoa; phylum Chordata; class Aves; order Pelecaniformes; family Ardeidae; genus Egretta; species Egretta garzetta. The sequence goes on from NW_009258754.1 coordinate 6,660,825, forward strand.
GTGCTCAATGCTCATTTTGTCCCCATTTGACATTTATATGCTTACATAACCAGCGATAGCAACATATCAGAGTTCTTATTGAACAGAAGCAACTTCCTCTTCAAACCTGAACAAGAAGAAATGTCAACATGCTAGTGAGCTAAACAAACACTGTAAAGAAACACACCCCTCCACACACACACTGCCCCTAACCATTGCTTAAGAAGAATTTTTAAAATGCAGATTAGATCTCCAGATAGTAACAAATTGTTGCAACCAGAAGACCTTTCAGCCCAGTACTTTAATTTGAAGATGACATATAGTTTAATGTTGGTGCTATAAAACATCAGTGCTGTTTTTAACTTGCCGTGCTGCTTTCCCATCAGATTTACTGCAATGGAATTGAACCAGGGTTATAAAGAGCACAAGTAGTTAAAGAAATTCTATTTGATCCTGGAAATAGTTTCAGAATGGACAATTAAACTCATTTTTCCAGCAACTTAGATAGTCTCAGCAGTCAGTGCTGTAATTTGTTGTAAAGTCTACCACACATGAAATATCGTGGCTATCAGCTTCTAGCTTTTTAAATGGTGTGATGCCGACCACAAGAGCTTTTTAATAAAGCAAAGCATAAAAAGACCAGAAGAAAGAACATTTTTCATTTTCATTTTTCAAAACTGAAAAATCCTCATCCTCTTGAGATGAAAGGCACCACTAAGATAGGACTTTCATATTAATTGTCTATGATACGCTATTCAAACATTCCTACAGGAAAATGCTAATTTCAGTGGCATTAATATAAGCATGACTTAATGACACCAAATAGGACTGCATATGGCTCAAACAAAACTTTCAAGAAGTCTTCTTCTGTGGTTTGTGCATGGCAATGGGACAGAAGCATCTGATGCTTGTTTGCTTTTTTTAAATCTGGAAGGAGCATTTTGCTCCTCCCTAACATAACCTCTGCTCTCCTAACAAGGGGTTACACTTCTCTTACTGATTACTTTCTCCCACCACATACTTTCTCTACCTGGAGTAAACTAAAGACAAACTGTGAATTTCTGTACAATATCCAGTGCAGACAGCTCCTGATCTCGGTTGTCATGTCTACATGCTATGACAATGCATAATAGGAAGAAATAGAATCATAGAATCATAGAATCGCTTTGGTTGGAAAAGACCTTTAAGATCATCGAGTCCAACCTTTAACCTAACCCTGCCATCCCACCACTAAACCATGTCCCTAAGCACCGCATCTATCCTTCTTTTAAATACCTCCAAGGATGGGGACTCGACCACCTCCCTGGGCAGCCCATTCCAGAGCCTGACAACCCTTTCAGTGAAGAAGTTTTTCCTAATATCTAACCTAAACCTGCTCTGGCGCAGCTTCAAACCATTCCCCCTCGTCCTATCATCTGTTACCAGGGAGAAGAGGCCGACCCCCTCCTCACTACAGCCTCCTTTCAGGTAGCTGTAGAGGGCGATCAGGTCTCCCCTCAGCCTCCTCTTCTCCAGACTAAACAACCCCAGTTCCCTCAGCCGTTCCTCGTATGACTTGTGCTCCAGACCCCTCACCAGCTTGGTTGCTCTCCTCTGGACATGCTCCAGCAATGCAACATCCTTCTTGTAGTGAGGGGCCCAAAACTGAACACAGTATTCGAGGTGCGGCCTCACCAGCACCGAGTACAGGGGCACGATGACTTCCCTTGTCCTGCTGGTCACACTATTCCTGATACAGGCCAGGATGCCATTGGCCTTCTTGGCCACCTGGGCACACTGCTGGCTCATATTCAGCCGGCTGTCAACCAGTAC
>NW_009258754.1:6662899-6681487 GCF_000687185.1 Egretta garzetta
TTTAGTTCCATTCACCACCACTCTCTGGGCTCGGCCACCCAGCCAGTTTTTAACCCAGCAAAGAGTATATCCATCTAGGCCATGAGCCGCCAGCTTCTCCAGGAGAATGCTATGGGAGACTGTGTCGAAGGCTTTGCTGAAGTCCAGGTATACAACATCCACAGCCTTTCCTTCATCTACCATGCGGGTCACCTGGTCGTAGAAGGAAATCAGGTTGGTTAGGCAAGACCTTCCCTTCATGAACCCATGCTGACTGGGCCTGATCCCCTGATTGTCCTCCATGTGCCTGGTGAGCACACTCAAGATGAACCTCTCCATAATTCCCAAAAGGAAACACAGCACTCAGTGTATGAGGAATTCTTATATGCACACATATGTATAGTACATACATATGTGTACATATATAAATACTACAGAGGCAGAATGAACCCACATTCTTCCTGTTTCCAAGCCTGAAACTCTTAGTAGCAACAGATGAAGCAGCTCGACAGGAGAGAACACAAGAGGGAATGCCAGACTGAAATAGTGTGGACAGTCTTGCCATGTGTTGGTGTCATGCTGGAGGGTCACACTAAGTCTACAGATTGGGAAAGACATTTGAGATAGACTAGAAGGGGAAAGGTTTTAATTGTAACTGACAAGCTGGTATAAATCAAGCCTATCTGATTGAGCAGCCACTGCTTTAGAAATATTTACTACATATATTCTGGAGCCCACGTAGTTAACAGAACTCAGTCAGATTTTTGTAACAATTTAAGTTTAGAGCAAGTCCAAGTCACATCAGTTTAACAGATCAGAATCTGTCCTTTTATAACTGACACATATGGCAGCGTTAGCATCTTGCCTAACATACAGGACTTCTGACAGCACGCAACGTTTCACCTTCTGTTGTCCTCTCCAGCTGAAGGATAGATCATACAGAAGCCCCTCAGCTGAACTTTACTCAGAGTTGGTCAGGTGGCCTACCAAGCCATCTCTGCCTACTGAGGGAAAATACCATCAAATGCTCGTATTTTCCAGTTCGGTTTGAAAGTCACCTGTTGTCAAGCATTGCAATAGTCAGGCATGACACTGAAAACTGAAATAGCTGTAAACTGTGCAGAATGGAAAGAAACAAAACACAGCTGTCATTTTCAGGACTTCAGCTCTCCCACAACAGATTCCCACCACCACCCCACCTTTAGTTCAGATGTTTAAATTCTTTTAAGTGCAGCATCTTGGATTGCCCTAGAGCTACTTCTGAATCTCATCTGATGTTTGGAGAGGGCTCACTATTCAAAGGGCACATCAATTCCTGATGTCCAGGGAGGGAACTGTGCCTGGAGAACTTTCATTCTCCATGTCAGGACAAAAAACATAGTCATGAGTATCCTGAGAGAAAAAATATTACATAGCAGTCCCCATGTACGTCTTCAAGGCTCTAACTGCTTGGTGTCTCTAGCTATGTATGGCAGAATCTAAATTTATCATTAGAAGCCATAACCTTTAGTTAAAGAAAATCTAAGGATCAAAAGAGCAAAGCAAAGGGACGATAAAGTCAATACATTCTTCTGTATAACATCAGACATAAGTTTTGCTCCACACCTCCTACAACCAGTGGGGTGACTGAAAATAAGGCTTCCAATGCAGATATTAAAGCCACCAAGTAACTGACAAAGATCAATGCCTTGGTTTCAACTTGTCTGTCTTCAGTATTCAGCACAGGATTTCGTCATGCTTAGAAAAGGCAGCACACCCTGAGTACAGCTGTAACATTTCCTCACGTAACATACATGCACACACACCAGTCGTGCCCCTGGTTACATATATTGCACAATATGAACAGAGTAACATGTTAGTGTCTGCCTGCAGCTGCTGGATGTGAAGAGCTCCCACTCATTCAGTGAAATATTAGAGGAGATCACAGCATCAGTTTATTTGAAAGTTTTAACTGCCTAAGCATTAGTATCTAGCTACCATGCTTACTCCTTAAAACTGTTCTCCCCTTGATGACTGCTCCATTTCTCAACGGTCAAAGGCTCCAATTTAACCCAACACAGAACAGAATAAAACCAATCTACCTATCTACAGAAAATGTAAGTGATAAAACTAATTCACTGTCCTATTTCAGAATACTGGAAAACTTATTTTTAAAACTAACTGCACTGATTCAAAATCTCTAAATTAGTGTGACATAGAAATACCAGGCTCTACTCAGGCTTAGATTCTAGTGTTCTACAGACCACACAGAGAGTGACAAGAGTATTAAAAACCGCAGGCAAACACCAAGACAAGGAGGAATTGGGAATGGGAGAAACTACAGCAGCCAGTCTGACACTTATCAAAGCAAACCATAAACCAAAACATTGTCAGCAAGATTTTTTTATGCATTGAGGCAAAGCGTTTCAAGGCCAGAAATCTGAAAGTGGCTAAACAGAGTTGCACTTGGATGAATTACTAGAAAATCTGTTTTGCAGAAAATTTGCAAAGGAAACTTTTGTGAAGTTCATAGTCTTGCTGAAGGATGCTGTAAGGGCTTTGCAATGGCTAAGTGACTTGAGTATTCTTCACACTAGTGCTGGGGAAGCCGAGATGAGGCTTTACTAATTTTATGCATTAACTTCAGTCTTTGCAAGACTCTTCCATTCAGAATACTTGTTCTTGACAATCTCCTCCTCCCCCCATGCGGATAAAGATTTTTGTTAAAGGCTAAGTTTGTTCTGCGAGTCAGTAATAAAACGCTGGCTGCCTTGTATCACATACAATAAAGACATACACTTACACTGTGAAGCATGAGAGAGTTTCTATCAGAGACAGGGCTTCATCTCACTAGACACCACAGAAAATGCTTAAACAGTCCTTTACTTGCTGCTTCAGTGTATTCTGTAACTGAATTCCCCTTCCTCCCACCTCACATTCACTGCTCATTTACTTTCTAAGCCGATCACGCTAATGAAGTTTAAGTCATATCACATTTTTCACCCTTGTCTGTTTGTGTGGGTTTCAAATTGGACAAAGAATCTCTCATACCTACTTTAAGAATATTTTATTTCTCTTATCTTAGTAGCATGCATTAGGAGCGTGATAAAGTAGTCTCTACTATCAGTACTTTCCTTAATATTTAGATGAGATAATTTTGACTGGCAAGGCAGAAGCAGAACTTCCACATGAGATCATTAAAAATGATGTTGTTGAATGCCACGGAAATCCATTCTAAACAGGTCTCATTATCACACAGGCTATGGACTATCACAAGCAAATCTAAACTATATACATTGCCAGCTTTCCTTGTAATAACCTAGAAACTGACTTGTTCCTTTGCTCATGCTTCCCTACAAGTGCTCTATTTTCCAACAAAATCCTACCTTATCCCAGAATTCTGCCCATCTCTGGCTTGAATCCATTATTACTTTTAGCAAGCTTAGAAATCTGAAATGTGTTAGACTGACAGTCATGGAGAATCAGCCTAATGCATCATTTTTTAGGGGCACGATAAATAAATCGTCATTACAGTGGGTTTAGCCTCAGCTATATTCTGAAATGTTTTCTTCTGGGATAGGTTCTCTACAGACCTTCTTTTCAGTGGATTCTCAGAAATCCACAGAAACCATGCAAACAGAGTAAAAGAAAGCAAAACACAGATAGTGTGCAGTCTATAGCGAGTCGAGTTTGTGTATGTATTAGATATAAGTTGAAGTACAAAACTGCATGAAAACTGATGTTACAGAGCAAGGCACTCACAAGGCAATAAACTAAAAACTGAGGTCAGACTCTACCCAAAGTACGCAAGCAGTCATTATTAAGATTCTATATCCAACATTTGAGTGCTGGGCCAGTACTGAGCCAAACGGTGCCTTCAACAAGGTATTACATTAAGCACACGCTACTGCTGTGTTTGGCTGGATTAAGTTCTATTTGAAGGCTGTGCAATTCCTTCACCCTCTTAAACCCAATGGAGGTGAGCACCTGAGGTCAGTGATAACCACTTGCATACACATGTGCAAAGTAGCACTGCATCTAGCAGACTTCACTTCACATGTAGCCTCCTACTTCAGCTGTGGTACTATCTAGGAAGATGGGGAAAACGTATCATGTGAGAAAGTTTAACATTGTCAGGTACAGCAGGGACCAGGACAGAGATTACAAGTTCAGCCTTACCTTTGTTACTTCCCCAGTGCTTTTGACAATCTTTAAAACAGCAGTCTTTGGACAAAAGTGTAAGTCTTCACCTCTGCAGAAAGAAAAGCATTGATATTTTATTACTGATATGTTTTCCCACAATGGCTGTGCCACTGCATGTTTTGTAATTTAAAGAACAGTTTTCAGCAAAATTACATCGCAATTATTCCACTTTTCTTTATAAGGAAAGAGCTGCAAACCACATGTCTGCCCTTACAAAAGTGTAATTAATAACAAATACTGTATACAGAAAATAATTTCTTGAAAATACTTTTAAAACACTTTATAAATGCCATTCAAGTATGACCCTTTTCCTTACTTTGTAATGATATGATTGCATCAGAAAATCAATTCCTTTCCAATTTATTTATTTACTAGTACCTTAGCAGATTTTAATTTCCTTGACACCAACAGACCTGCACCTAAAAATGATAAAAGCACATCCATTCTGCTTCTCACACTAGCTTATTCTAATGCATATGAGGGCAATTACTTCTTGACAACTCTCTGATGAATAACTGTGCTCTTTGCTAAGCTTGTCACATTGATCACTGGCCAGCAATACAATTAATAAAGTATTGCTGTCCACATTGCACATTAATAACTAGCCCGAAGTAGAGGTGGCAAGTCTGATAGATCCAGTGTGTTTTAATCTTTCATACCCTGCCAGCTTAGAAGATTAAAGGAAATTTCCAAGACAATCTCCACATGCGAGCACTGGGTTCCATGACATCCCAGCCAGGGTTACAAACTTGAGACCTAGTATTTCATTAATGCAACTCAGCTGGACATTTCAAGCTTCATTTCCAAACGTTGCACTGCCTTGTGGCCAAAGCATTATTTATTTATTTTTCCTTCCTATTTACACTTCTGAAAGGTAGAATTGATTAAAGTTGTCAGTTCAACCAGAATTCATTAGAAAATAATGGCCATAAATTCAGTGCACTCTGAAGCGTTGCTTAATAATTCCATAACATTTAGAATGGAAACAATCAATCTAGGAAAGGTCTTACCTCTTCAATACAGGAAAGGATGAATTAAAGCTTGGTCATAAGCAGCAAGCCTGGAGCTTTCCCCCAACATATTACACTAATTTTTATTGCTGCTTTTAGAGTTGTGCCAGCAAACAGGCTTTAAGCAGAATATTTTTTGATTTCTAGCATATACTATGCTCTGTTCTTTAAGTCAAGACCTCACAAGCCAGCAAGTTCATTTGGTAGAAAAATATTTTGAAGAAGCCCAAGAAGCTGCTCTGTTATCCTTGGAAATACCTGTGCTTCCATTTTACATTATGAGAAAATTCCAATTAAGTCTCAGACCTTGCACCAACACCCACAATACCCCCATCAGGTTCTCTCCTATTGTCTGTCCTCAGCTTTGCCTAGCTTCCAGTCACTTGAGGCTGATCTTTCCTTGCAGTCACAAGGAAATATGGCACAGTAGAGAATTATCTCACCTATTATTATCCTTCAATTGCACTAGCTTTACTAAGCAAAAGTAACACAGGGGAGTCAAAACAATGTAGGAAAAAAGAATGCTGTGTCTCTTTTCTTTTAGATACATGAAAGGCAGGGAAAATGCTTGAAAGCACCTGACTAGTCCTAATCACTAGCTGTCAGCCAAGGCTAGTTAAATGGTATGAATAAGTGCTGTAAGGATCCACGTCTCTGCCAGAGCCCACCATGAAGAAGGCCACTGATTCACATGCTTCCACGTACAAGTAACAGGTTGTCCCACAACTAAGACTATCCACCTTCAAAGGGCACTTCAAATCTTTTGCATTTCATCTCCAACTTAGAGATTTTGTAACACAAGGATCTAATAGTTGTAAAACAATTACCAAAGGCCGCAAAAAAAAGTGAGATTCAGAATATATAATCAATGCATTTAGTTGAAATTCCTCCTTAATTGTTTTGCTAATGTGTAAAAATAAAACTTAATATGAGAACTTCAATTCCAGAGAAAATACATAGCCACCTAAAGATTACAAAAATAACAAATATCAGAAAACATTTTATTTCACAAAAAGATACACCAAGTGTTTGGAACTGTTGAATAGAAATTGGACAAACTGGTCATTGCCTCTAGAAAAATGAGGCTATCATATCATTCAGCATGGACTGAGGACTGACTGTTCCCAATACATTTGCTCAATACTTCAAAGGTGCATTTTTCAAAGCTGAAGAAAAAAATTAGTGCAAAGACAAAGAAAGAACACACAAGCACAAGGCAAACTCAGACCTCTAAGTGATTACTACAATCCCAAGATTACAATTCCATAATCAAAAGGAGTTTGTCCAAAAGACATCAAAACAAGACAAAAATTAAGGGCAGGGGTGGGGGGAGTAAATAGGAGATATAAAGTACTACACTGGAGTACTCACAGCTTACCAAAAACACCCAGAAAAACTTGACAGCAGTATGTCAATACCATGCCTACAACAACACACCAAGCACTAGGTTAAAAGCTGTTCAGTGAAGGAAAATCACAGCGGCAAAGCAGGGGAAGGGAAGCTGAATCCAAAGAGGACACAACTTATTCCAGCAGCATGAGTAAAAAGTCACTGACACAAGTTACCAGCTGAAACCTCTTGTTTACCTGCTTTTAAATCTGGAGTGGTGCCTGTGCCTGGCATGCTTCAGTCAGTCACAGTGCAGACCCCACACAATGCTGGCAAGGCACAAGTCTGACACCAAAGCATCAACCTCATGTGCACTGAGCTGATGCTGCTCTTGCAAGCACTGGCAGTTTGACACCTTAAGTAAATTAAGATGCAGAGAGGACATCTAAGGAGGCATAATTAAACCCACTGTAGCATTTCACTAACACAACCATAAGACTTCCAGGAATTGAGGTTGCCTCCCTGCTTGGCACTGCACTGTATGATGCAGACCATGCATTTCTCAGATCTCTAAACAACTCTCAGGGGAATTAGACCTGCACTGTCCCACATCACAGATATTCTCATATTGCTCTCTGATTTATAAGTGGTCTGACTGGAGGGCCAGTGGTCCCCGGTGAAGACAGGTGGAGGGGGCTGTCCGACATGCTGCTGGGTGAAATCATTCCAACTTTCCCTCAAGTGTTTCCTAAGAGCACCAGGACTGCTCAGCACACCACCTCAGGCAAAGACCAGATCACTGCTTAAGTCTCTCTGTTCCAGCTGATAAGCACAGTCCCTCTGAAATACCTCCTCCGCCTTAAGCTGTCAAGGTACAGAAAGCCTTAGGATAAAGCTTTCTAGGCAACCTAAAGTGCTACAGTCCTGTCTCAAGGTTATGGGTGACCGCAACCTGCTCAGCTGTAGAGAGAGATTTGCTGTCTATTAGACTATCGCATTGTGAGCTAAGCCCAGCTCGCAGCCCAGGAATGTATTATACCCATAGGCAGTTTGCTGAAGATGTTCTCAGCCTCCTAATAGCCCTTCAGTCTTCAGTACCTTGCTTCACGTTGCCAGGAATGGAAGCTGTACCATAGGGCTCTCTTGCTATGAGATTTTTAATTATGCTTTATTTTGCCTTTGCTTTCAAGGGCATATTTAACACCCTTAGGCTAACACAATAGAATATCTTATTTGTCTATTTACATTACATTAGAATAAAAGTGACATAGCAGAAGCAATGTGGATTTTGGAAGCTTCTTCACATTCTGTTTTAATAGAAAAGTTTAATAAGGGAATCTTGACTTTCAATAATGAAAGTTTATCGAAGTGGCGTAATATACTGGCAGTGGATTGAATCACAGTTTGCACTTAATTACAAAGGTAGCTTTCATAAGATTATCCATGTAAATTAGTTGTCTCTTTCATATGTGTTTAAGGATTGCAGGACCAAAAGACATTTGTATTGTAAATTGTGAACAGAAATATAGCAGCACCCAGTCATAACACCAGTTAAAATCATCTGTTAGGAGTGTGCCTAAAAGCATTTTCCTTATAACATACCACTTTCCCAGCTTAATGTAGCAGTTCAGCTGCAGAGATTCATTCTACCATGAAATTTAGCATGCAGCAAACTCGTTTGAGGAAAATAGTATGCATGTAAAGTGTCACTAGGAAGGATATCATAGGAAGCAATCTTATAATGGCCCAGTGAGGATGGATAGATAGGAGCTGGCAGAAGGTATAACCAAACTGGCATTTCTCCAAGATGGCAGAAGCCTCAGGGAAAAGATATAGAAATACCTGGAATTTAATGCCTAGAGATTGTGCTATCAAGTGCTCTCAGCATAAGCAATATAAGAACAACAGAAACTGGTGAGATAGCTTAATGATAAATGCTGGAGTTAAAGAAGAGACTGTTGGTGGGAACAATTTATCCACCCACCTGGGAGTTATGCCATCAAATGAAAACTGGCAAAGACCCATATCCAGTTTTATATAGCCTGTTCTCCTTATTTGGCCATTTTTTTTCCAAGGGAAGAGAAAGAATATTTGACCTTAGGGAGCTAAGCACTAAAAGCAACATTGAAAAACTTTCCAAAGGAAGCAGTTAAAACAAGCTCTTTCCAAACACACTTGTTCTTTCAATTTTCTGAAAGGTCTGTTCAAGGCAGTCATCACAGCAGGAAAATCTAAAACACTATCTGGCAGTCACCCTTTGAAAAGTCAGAGAAAGAATTTTTTCAAGGAAGTCTTCAGAGTGAGAAAAGGTACAATGCAGTGATGACAAGGGAGACTGAACTAAATGGTGGTGGTCTATCTTCCATCAACATGTATGCTCTCTGCAAGCCCCAGCATAAATGGGGGGAGTTTGTTGCACTGTCCCACTCAACTTTTTTTTTTTTTGTAGGGACACAATTTTTAATCAATGAAATGTGCTCACAGAAACCAAAATCAACCCGCTATTACTGGGAAGGCATGGTCTTGATAGGAGTTTATAGGCATTTTCCAGAACGCTTGGGACCAACTTTAAAGCAGGCAATGAAGGAGTGAGAATATCTGTTTTGCATTGATTTAGCTCTATGGTTTAATTAGTTACCATTTGTTTCAAATGGAAATATTCAGGAAAAAAAAAAAAGGATAGTTGAATAGCAGAACCTTTGTCAAACATCATCTCTCTGCAAGAAAGAGATCACAGTTAACAGCAGTGATTCTCACTGAGACACTTGTCTTATCAGTTCTATGGTTTGAAACTGATGTCTGAGGCACCTCCAAATCTGAGGTAGCTCAGATGTTGTTAGGCATTCTAGTACAGCTGCTACAAAAGCATATTCTCATGGCTGATGCCATATGCAAAGACCTGAGAGACAGAAGTTACCTTCTCTTTGCCTGGGACCTGCAGTCACTAAGGGCCATGTTCACACAAAGTATTAAAATGCAGAGTGAAGTACAGCATCTTTACTGCCATGGGACTCTGTTCCCCAATGGCTAGACTATTCTCAATTTCATCAGGGCTTAGTGAGGCCTGATATGAGGGGTGACTGACAGGACCAGAGACGATATCCGATATCATGAAGGTATCTGGATGGAGCTGGGATGAGAGCAGCATGTGGACAGAAAGCCTGTTTTTGAAATAACTTCAATCATCAGTTGAAGTGAATTGGTGCTAGCCCCCAAGGATTCATTCAAGTGATTTTTGATAAGTAAAATCCCTTTGGAGTCATAGGAAGTCTTCTGCCTGGAAGAATTCCTCTCTGGAGAGATCACTGGAAAGAGATCTTCAGGAGTCTGTTGCAACTCCTAGTCTGGGACACTCTAGCAATGGCCTGAACAGCCAGACATGTTAGTTCAGCACCCAGAACATGAAAAGATGGGAGCAAACCCAGGGTCAGACAGGTACCCAGTGAGGTGGATACTGCCCGAAATCTTTGCCTCAATGTCTTGGGAAGAGGGAGGCCATGGACAACGTAAGGAACAGATAACATTTCTGAAAAAAGGAGAAGACAGTAATTGCAGCCAGTGACTCAAAACCAATAATATCAAGTGGGTGTCTCACAGCATATGGTGTGTACTATTCATTGAACCTCTGTTAGTGACCGGGGAATGAAGAAAACTAAACTAAAATGACACAAAAGCTACAGTTTCCAAGCAAAAGGGGCATGTGGTGGTTCAGATACCTAAAGAGAGCACAGCACTCACAGTAAGAACGGGAGTTGTCTATTCTGTCTTCCAAATTTAGCTCAGCACCAGCCAGAAGCAGTAAAATAAGAGCTCTATATTTAGTGCCAATGACTCACTAAAAACTATGATAGGTTTGCCTATGTATGCTGCTCACTATGTTATAGAGTTGCACTTCAAAGTTGCCCCTATAACTACAATGCCTCTGCAGGAAGTCTTGCTTAGTTAAAGAAAAAATATATACAAATACATAGGCACACTACCCTTGGTGCACCAAGGCTCTCTCTCCCCTCCCTTCTCAAACAGTCTGTGCTCAGGAGTCTGGGAGATCCTGGCACACATCCTTTCCAACATCGCTAGTTTGTCTTTATCTTGTCCCATAGAGTACCACAGCATTGCAGGGACCTTTTCAGCACATGAGGTACCCAATTGGCCTAAAATATTACAGCAGCTCATGGCAATGAATCAGGTCAAGGCCATGACTGGCTCTGTTTTTTCCACTGCATTGCTCATGCTGCCCTGTTTTATACCTTTGCTTAAACAGCCTAAGGCGCTATGGAAGCACTGCAGGTCAGAGAAAAATTTCCACTACAGATACATTTTCTTTCAAACACAATGAATACAGTACTATCTCCAAGAGTGTAGGGGTAAAAAGCAGAGCAAAACTTTTCAGCTGTTTGATAAAAAAAACCCCTAAAACTATGTACAGTATATGTATTGTTTTGAAAAACTCAGCAGCTGCAAATTGACTGTAGGCAGACAGCAACTGATCCTATTTCTTTGCTTGTGTCCCAAAAGTCAGAAAGACAAAAAAAAAAACCCAGCTTTATAAATAACTATAAAAAGCTCCTTTGATAGACTAGACAACTATCCAAGCAGACTGTTAGAGTGATGGGATATATAAGTGTCTATATAAGTGCACCATCTGCCCAATGCTTACAGCTCAGTAGAAAAATATAACAATGAAAGGGTAGCGTGTAGATCATTCACATAGATAATTACATTATTAAGGAGGATAATTAAAGTAGAAAAAAATGCAATAAAATCAGGTGCATATACTGGGAAGACTGCAACAGAAAAGTATCCACTTCACTTTCTTAAGAGACTGATATTTGGACAGAATGTTCAAGCATCACTGCTGATAGACAGCATGGGTTTGCAGCTGGTACAGCAGGCTCCTTCCCCCTGCACTTCAGCTTAACAGCATTTGTTGGCAAAGGGCTGGACACCTCACCTACAGAGATGCATGTGAAGGGGACTGTAAGGATGCCAATTACACTGCAAGACAATGTCCTTGAAAACTTAAGGGATCTTTGTTTTTCTTTAAGTGACAAACTAGGATTTAATTCCCAGGGGTCTTGCAAATCAGCATCACTGACTCATAGCTTAACCTAAAACTCTTGCCCTTTTGTCAAATTTTAGATATTTGCATTTTGGGAAGGACCATCTGCCAAGACAACAAAATATAAGTAGTTGAAAAAGAAGTTACAGATCTCTTTAATTTGAGAAAAAACCCTCATAAATATGAAATTAGTGAAACCAAAACAGAATGAGGACTGAAGCAGGTCAGTCCCAACTACTAATGGCTGAGATTTAGCACTTCACCCTACTGCACTACTAATAATTTAATTAATGACTTTTTAGTCTTTGGAATAGCTGGAATCAGGTCTACCTGCCCATGTGCCAAGGTCTGGCAACCCCCAAATACTAATACCCAGCCCAAAGCAGCAGATTACTGCTGCTCTGTCCACATGTAGAAATATCAAGGAGAACGTGTGTCACGGATGGAGCCTTTGTTCCTTATCCAAATGGAGCAAGTCCAATGCCCAGAATCCACTATCAGTTTAGAGTTTTTTCTATCACTATTTTTAACACTTCTTCCCTATAAATACATTCACAGGCACCATTTAAAAGTCACTTCTTTGTTCAAAAAAATGCAACACACAGGAGGAAGACATTATGTAGTAATGCATGAGGGCAAACTATATGTAAAGGAAGCCTGCCAAAACTATTTTTTCCTCCTTTTCTGTAAGGCAGCAGATTTTTTTCTTAAGCTGTCTCACTTGAGGTTTACATGAGTATACAGTAGGGAGACAAAAGTCTTCCTTTTGTTTTTCATTCTTTCAGGCCATGCCCAGTTTCATTGCCATGACACCAAACCTCCTTTTACGTTGCTTCGTGAATGCACAACTGTGTCACACTTAAGGCCTGGGTGGCTAGGCACAGCATTCCAGCATTATTTCTATGCCTTTGAGCCCTGATGCTCTTTGTGAGGAATAGAGACCTGACTGCAGCACTGAGAAGACATTTTCCCTCTTCTTTCCCAGGGCTGTAACCATCAGAATCCACAAGTTTTACTCTGTGTCTCTTCCATCTGTGGCTTTCCTCTCCAATTTATCATTTACATAATAGAAGCATGCCCCTAAACTAAATACCTCCAGTCAGGTAAGGTAATGCAATACAATACAAACACAAGTTGTCTTTATCTTCCCAGGGCCGCACAATGTATAAAAAGGTTTTATAACTCCAGTCGCCTATATTATTGAATTTAAAATAAAAGCAGCATTATTTCTGGTTCCACTGGACTTGATGTGATGTATCCTCACAGAAAATGCTGGTTTTTATAAACAACATTGTCACTGCAGTCTTAAAGAAAAAACCCAAAAGACTACACTGATAAAAATCTGTTTCAAGGCCCTGCAACATAAATTAAGTTAGCACAGCAGGGCTTTCACTGTAATAATTTAACTTGTCAGTTCACATCATTGATTGACTTGAATTCATGGGGCTTAACTGATCAATATTATAAATGGTTTGGATGGCTCTGCAGGAATAGCCCAGTCTTAATTTGAGGTCAGTTCTTATTCCTTTTAAGTCTCATTAGCAAGAGCCAACATAAATCCAGAGATGGGAGGACAAAAGCAGAAAGCTTTGTATCAACAGCAAGGCCAGCATGACAAAGCAGAAGAACGCCGTGTTCAGCTGAATTGTATGCAGCCTACTGCAATCTCTTCTAGATCTTTGGCAAGGAACAAAAAAAGTGCATGGAATCACTGGCAATAAGGAGGAAGAGTCCTAGTTTCTAGGAACCATATTTTATTTAGTTTGAATTGAAGATGAAAATCAACCACAGGTGTACCAGACCAGGTTCTCAGCTGGCACAAAAAGGCTTCATTCTAATGAATTCTGCAGAGAAAGCCAATTTCCATCAACTGAGGTGTTGAAACAGCATACTTAAACAACGGTTGCCCTTCACGTTTTATTTTCACAAGCAATTCCCTGAATACCTGTCCCATCTTGTGACTTTGTACAGCACACTGCAGAGACACAAGCCAATTTTGCATGAGATTACTACCACCAGGAGCAGCACAGCATCACCAACTTTGGCACAGAGCCACCAACAAGCCCTGTCTCTAAGGCCAGCCATGCAGTTATCCTTGGAGTCCCAGCCTCATGTGCTGAAAGGCAGCACAGCTTTAGGGAAGCCAGAGCTACACAAACTGCATGAACTGGGGCCCACTGCCATTTGCCAGCTTAGAAGTTATCTTCAGAAGGGCAGTTTTGCCAAGAGTCTGGAATAGTCCCTTTGAATACCAATTTACTTATCCAGTATGCAAGAGATTGAAGAGTGCTGCTTTAGTCTTTCCTGTCTCCTTCCAAACAACTACTTTTAATCATTCTCAAAGGAAAGGAACTCCCCAGGCCAAAGTGTCCAGTGGCTTACTGAATGACTGAGCAGAGTAGCAATATGTGAACTTCATTAAAATCGGTGAGAAAACTGAATCTGTCAGGTAATTAGTGAATGTTCTCTTTCCTCGGCCTAAGGTGTCAGAATCACCTCTACCTGGAAAAACTCTCAGAGGTAGAACTCATGGCCTACTGCCATCAACCCATACCATGCACTCCTCTTAACATGGAGTCCAAGGAGGAGACCGGCATACTAATTAGTTGTGAATGCTGACTTGCAGGAAGAAAAACTTACTAGGTAGCCAGATGATGTAGCACCACATGCACCCAGGAATCAAGTTCAGATAGGATCATCAGCCTGCAGACAGATTCTTCTGCAGAGAGAGTAGACAGAAGAAACATGCAAAGCACTTCTATTTGAAGAGCCAGTTGGAAGCGAAGTCTGTAGGCTGAGCAGCTGTAGAAAAGGAATTTAACTCGATAAATTCAAAGACTAAAAACATGTTTATCTCTAGAGGTAGGCAGTTAAAAGCAATAGTGCATGGTAGTGGACAACATCATGTAAGAAAACTGAATGGATTCAGCAATCCTCCCATTTTCCCCATTTACTTGCTCTGTCAATCTATGCAAGACAAAAGATCTGCCTCACAGCCGAGCCACTCTAGCTCCTCAGAGTAGATGTCTTGAGCCTGATTAAAAGACAATTGAACAGGATGAAAAGAATGACTCCCATGAACTGCTATTCAGGTGCATAGGCAGTATTAACCAATGGTTACAAACATGGCTGAGCTTCAAAGGAAGAAAGATTCCTTGAAAACCTAACAGGATGTCAGCTACAGCTACTCAAATCCATGAGAATCTTTTAAGTATCATTGCATCCAAGCTCTTCATTTTCCAGCACCCAAGACTAAGTTAACATTTTAACAGAAAGGCCACAGAAGCATTAAAAAAACCCCCAACCTTCTAACTTTTGTAATTCCATACATAACAAACACATTCAAGATATGCTTCAGGGTGCCTGCTTCCAATTTCAACTGTGATGGACTATTTACTCCATTTCATCTGTTGCAGACCAACTGTCAAGCTACAGAAAGATTGCTGAAGCCAATTCTGAAATATCACTTTGCCCAGCTAAATCAAGCGTCATTTGTTTTCTGAAGTAAGGCTGATGAAGTAATTTTAATGATCAGAGTGGCTAGTGCTGTAAATGAGCATCGTTTCAGTCCCAGTCCATGGCATTACGAATGTGCCTTCATCCCACAACAGTAGTCACAGCTCAGAGTGTGTGATTTTTCAACTACACAAGGACAAAAAACCAAAGCGTACACCTTGCAGGTGGTGCAGAAAGGACATTCTGAGAAAGCCAGATCTTTACAACATTCAGATTGGAATCATTTTCATTCAGGTAAAAATCAATGCTTTGATAATTAACTTTGGACCATTGCTACACAGAATGGCAAGGGTTGGAAGGGACCTCGGGAGATCATCTAGTCCAACCCTCCTGCTAAAGCAGGTTCACCTAGAGCAGGGTGCACAGGACATCGTCCAGGCAGGCTTTGAATATCTCCAGAGAAGGAGACTCCACAATCCCCCTGGGCAGCCTGTTCCAGTGCTCCGTCACCCTCAAAGTAAAGAAGTTCTTCCTCATATTCAACTGAAGTCTCTTGTGTTTCAGTTTGTGCCCATTATCCCTTGTCCTATCGCTGGGCACCACTGAGAAGAGTCTGGTTCCGTCCTCGTGACATCCACCCTTGAGATATTTGCACATGTTGATTAGATCCCCTCTCAGTCTTCTCTTCTTCAAGCTAAACAAGCCCAACTCTCTCAGCCTTTCCTCATAGGGGAGATGCTCCACGTTCATATAGAGATACCAGTTGTTATTCTAAAGTTTTCCTTATTAACAGAATGTCTACATCTGACAATATTTCCTCTGTGTTTATCACCACAAAGGCCATCCCAGTCACATCCACGCTGTACTCTCAGCCTCAGCTATCCATAACTGTACACAAACTCTTTTCTTCATGCAATAGACTCACAAAACTGTAGGTTATTCCTAAGTGTGTTAAGACACTTGCTCTAAATTTTGAACAAGGTATACTAAACTTGGTGCCTCATCTCTCCTCCTATTAGTCACATCCAATACAGGCATAATGTGAAATGGACTGTCACTTAACCTTCTAGCAATACTTGCAACAAGAGAAGTGCATGGGGACATCAGCATAAAACTCAAATAAGGTGGAGAAAAAGGCATGCAGAAACCTTGTACACATCCACTTTTCAGGTGAAACAATTCTGTGATACACAGATTTCTAATCTTTCACATAACTATAGGGCAGCATAAAGTGTTTAACTTCTACTTAACACCATGGAATACAAAGGTCATTTGAAAGCACCACTCAAAGCCAAGTTTTTGTAAGGTATTTTGCTCCCAAGGAAAAGCTTCTCCTGGTAAGTGTTGCTGCTCTCTAAAATTTATTTCCCCTGAACTGAACATTGCACTTAGAAAATAAATCTGAATGAGATATCTGGGAGGAAGTTTTAGCTTCTTTACATGAAAGCTCCTAGATACACAATTTAAGACAGAACCATGACTCCTAAGGGGTAGGCACCTTTACAGAAATAAGGACATTCATATGGCCAATTTTCACCAGCTAGCTTGGTTCTGAAGAGCTACATTGTGGAAAGCCCCAGCAACAAATGCCTGCTGTGATGTCTTTTGTAATAGGGGGGAAAAGTTGTTTTTTTCAGTAGAAATGTCGCATATCCATTAGCTTGCATCCTGCTTTTTATTGCATCAGTACCAAAAAAACCCAACCAAACAAAAAAACAAAACCAACCAAAAACCACCAACCCTCAAAGAAGACATGTGGCAATGTAAAACAGCTGATTATCTCCTGGCTAGTACTCCCAAAACTACAGGACAACTCTGATATTAAAACTGCTCACAGTTTAAAAGTGGTGCAATTACATGGATCAAGTGTAACAAACCCCTGGCAGTACAATTTTCATTCTGAACCACTTCAGCCCCATACACTGCTTTTTCAAGATAATGTATTATCCATCAAGTACTAATGTCTTCTGCCTGATATTCCCAGCTTTAGCCCTTACATATGGCTAGCACTGCTACATTCCTAGAAAATTACAAACATATAAAGGACTCACACAGGTGTTAATGTTTACCCTATCATCTTCCACATAATGGTGCTGAGGTATAATTTTAGCCCTAGTTTTATTCACTGTCAATACTGTTTGCATGAATTCCTTTTCAACAAACAATATATCTTTTGCAAGTTCCTATTCAGCACAATGTCCTTCAAGTCATAAAACAGAGAAGGTAACAATCAATAGCATCTAATCTAAGTATGGCTCAGTTTGTGCTTTCGATTAAAGGAAAATGAACTAGTTAGCAGCCATCTGGTTTAAGACGTTATCAAACATGGCTAAGCAGAGTTTACCTCTCAATACAGTAAACCATACTCAATAAAACACTTCAAAAATATGATAGTACAAAAATTAGAAATCCCATTCATTAAGTTCTATGGTATCTGAAAATAAAGTAGTTCTACAGATAATTTCCAAATTTCTACATTTATAAGAAGATGGCACATATGGGGATAATAGCACAAATGGAAGTACTACTTTCCTATTATTATGGAAATTCAGAAATTATTGGAGTTCTGTTATAAATCAACCTTCTCATTTTTTGCTGATTGAAATGCCATTTATGCACTACATTAAATTCCAAAATTCCTAACGCAACTCCCCTTTTACTCTGATAAATCAGTATAATGGTTGTCATGCTTATCCTCAATTTTGGCAGGAGTTCTGCTCTTAGATTAAAATGGGCCAAATCAATACCTGGTGCCATACCACTAAATGTTTTGGAATTAGAGCGAGGAAGGATTTGCTCTCACAACCTTGTTATTTGCTTAGTTCAGCAGCCCAGAACAGATGCTGCACACCCACAAGATAGCTGCACTTAAACTGACCAAAGCATGCCATGGCATTCTGAGGCAAGATTTCATGCGCTTGCACTGTAAGAATAACTTAGTGGAAACTGTAAAGAACAAGAGATTTTTCAGGTATTTGTTTTTATAACAAGGATTGCACATTGCTTGAGATTCAGGGTGATGCTAGCCTATCCACTTCCATAGGCAAGTGCAGCAGCAGATGCCTTCTTGTGGAGCAGAAGAGCTCTGTCAGTCATTTATCAAGCAACCAGTCTGTAGATGTTGAAGTCACAGTATATTTTCAAGTGTTGGACATTCTTCCTCTTTCCCAAAAGCAGTCACACAGTTCTGCAACACCTCTAGAAGACGTGGCAGTTGACCTGAGATAACAGGTTATGCCAAGACCTAACACAGGTCTGCTTGTCAATGAACTAAATGCAAGAGTTCTCTTTAACAGAAAGCATAATCATTATATTGATGCTTAGTGTTGTTCCCCCAGTTTCTCCATGTATAGAACTTTCTCAAATGAACATCAGAACCTATCTGGCATAGAAATTTGCTGCTCTAAATTAGAATCATAGAATGGTTTGGGTTAGAAGGTCGTTTAGTCCAAGCCCCCTGCAGTAAGCAGGGACACCGCTAACTAGATCAGGTTGCTCAGAGCCCCATCCAACCTGGCCTTGAATGTTTCCAGGGACGGGGCCTCCACTACCTCTCTGGGCAACCTGGTCCAG
>NW_009258754.1:6685900-6726136 GCF_000687185.1 Egretta garzetta
GGGAAAGATGCCATTTTCACTTTTTTTTTTTTATTATAGTACTACAAAAGCTCTGTTTGCCCTTATTTCAAGAAAAACTATTTTACCATCAGGCTTGTTAAAATCTGATTTGTCCATTACCTTTCCATTCCTTCAAAGATATGCTCATTCAGCCTTTGTTTAATGCTTTTTCAGCCTAACTCACAAGATGGTTTTATTTTACTGATGTTTCATGTAGTTAAGAAGTTAGAGAATGTATCTGCACAATTAATACAAGCATTGCAATTTATATGTGCACTGTTCCATGGTGCCAATAATGTTATTCAGATGCACAAACATTAAAACAGGGTTTAAAAGTTGAAGAATTCAACGATATACATCTGTTCAATACAGAAGCTATTGAAGTCAGCTGAAAGAGTGCACAGTTGTGTGCTGCACTGGAATTTTACTAATGCCACTATAATTTGAAGTCTTTGGAATCCTGCTGATCTCTCAATTTTTCACAAAAATCACCACTTAGCCCAGACCTTTACCAGATAAAAACCAAAAGCATAGGGTGGCACTCCACCAGCTGAGAGATTTGAGTGACATCAAGAACCCCCCCAGCCAGGAAGACAACATGTTGTTCCCAAGAAGTTTCATGATCAGAGTTTTACAGTTCTTTTCTTTAAGCTATGAAGAAAAAAAAAAAGGTAGGAAAAAAAAATATTTCTGGAAGCCCAAATACAACAAATTCTTCAGCCAAAATCAATGGAATTTAAATAGGATTCAGAGTTTAAAAACAAAATTCTCTGAGCCTATGATCTACAGTACCAGTTTAAGTATTCAGAAACTCAAGACTGAATATGCAAGCTCATTTCCCAGACAGTGCAAAACTATGTGCATTTTTTACTTTCTTCAATAATGCATTTACTTCAGGTAATAATATAGGCCTGTAGCAGGGGTAAAGCAATTTATACATGTGTGTGTTCCAATTATAACAGTTATTCAATGGCTATTTCATAGAATCATAGTTTGGGTTGGAAGAGATCTTTAAAGGCAATCTAGTCCAACTCCCCGACAATGAGCAGGGACATCTTCAACTGCATCAGGTTGCCAAGAAGCTCAGAATACCAGCCAACCTGGCCTTGAATGTTTCCAGGGATGGGGCATCTACCACCCCTCTAGGCAACCTGTTCCAGTGTTTCACCACCCTCACAGTAAAGAATTTCTTCCTTAGATCTAATCTAAATCTACCCTCTTTTAGTTTAAAACCATTACCCCTTGTCCTGTCACAGCAGGCCCTGCTAAAAAGTTTAACACTATCTTTCTCATAAGGGCCCTTTAAGTACTGAAAGGCCGTAATCTGGTCTCCCAGAAGCCTTCCCTTCTCCAGGCTGAACAAGCCCAACTCTCTCAGCCTGTTTTCATAGGAGAGGTGTCCCAGCCCTTGGATCATTTTTGTGGCCTCCTCTGGACCTGCTCCAACAGTTCCATGCCCTTCTTGTGCTGAGGGCTCCAGAGCTGGACACAGTACTCCAGGTGGGGTCTCATCAGAGCAGAGCAGAGGGACAGAATCACTTCCCTCGACCTGCTGGCCATGTTTCTTCTGATGCAGCCCAGGATACAGGTATCTGTCTGTCTGGAAGCCACAGGAGCTATCAAAGCAAGACAAATGCCAGTGGAGTGCTTTGAAGAGAACTGTAAAGTCACTCCAATGAAGAAATAACATCTGTTTTAGAAGCGAACCATTTTTCTCACTGATTTGCAAGAGGTTTACAATTACTGCATAAAAGCCCTTTGGAATAGTGATTTTCCAGAATAGCCAAAGTTTCCTAGGAAAAATCAGCTTGACTAATCTGACCTAATAGCAGTAAATTAGAACTGGGTTATTGCTAAGCTCAGCCAAGAGCTCACTGGGACCCGGGAGGAGCTGAGTTCCTGCACCCGACTCACAGCTCCCAGGGAATCAGAAGATCTGCAAAGGTCTAGAAAACTCTCCCATTAACAGAGAGGTGTAAGGTAATCCCCACAGCAGACCCGGTCCTACAGCTTTCAGTGAGCCAAGATTCTCTAACTCCTCTAAGATCTATGAGACCAAATAGGAATCTACATAAATCAGCACTTCTAATAAAGAGCCAAGGAAGACAGTCATACAAAGGGTGAGGAAGAGAGGCAAGAAGTGTAAATGGGCTGTGCTTTATCTTAGATGCGTAACTATGGTGCTACAGGCTCAGACACTCATGTACAGAATTGACATATGTGAAAAATTCAAAAGTCCAAAGTCAGCACAGAAGGCTGGACACATGCAATGGTTAGAAAACAGACTCCCCTACAGATCTCAGGGTAAAGTTATGCTGTTACTCTTTGTCTCCTTCCATAGTTGAAGACAATTCTGGAACTACCTGCAGCAGCAGCAATAGGCTTTTCCCATTTGCTAACTGTTCACTTCATGTGACTGCTGCACAAAAAACACCTGGCGACTATTTGTTCTCACAAGAAAGAATGACATCAACACAGAGACTCACAAAACCCCCAGCCTAAATGAGGTGTTTCTTACATTTTCCTAGTGGCCCGGACCAAACCTGATAGTTATGAACAACACAAGTGACAGCCCTATTGCTAGGGGCTATAGATTTCAGGGGATTAGAAAACAACAGCAGCAGCTAGATACATTCTGGGCATGTGTGCAACAGCTGCCTTACCTAAACATCATTCCACTCAACCCTTCCCTGTACAAGCTTGCATACAGGCTAAAGCTAGCAGGATCTTTTCAATTCAGAAACAATTCTGAAGAGGAAGAGAGTCCTAGACACCTACAGCCAGACACAACTCACACAAAGGTCAAGGTCTAATGCAGCTCTGAGCCACTGATCTGATTTCCTGTATTTTGGTTTCCCAGGCACAATATTAAAGAAGAGTTTTTATACTCTGCCTTATATTAAGTCCACCTCAAGGGATTACAGTCTTTTGAAGTAGGCTGTTTCAGTGTAATATTTCAGAACATTTTCTCTCAATGCTAGATCTACTTCATGTTACCCATCTGCCATATTTTCTTCCAGCATATTTTCTAAGCTTCCCCCCAGCCCTTCTCAGTTGTTGCAACCCCTTATCATAAGACCGTCTTCATAACACTATATTACACACCAAACTTAGAGCTCCTCTATGCTCAAAGGACACAGGCAATACTACATACTTGATGAGCATCTATGCATGGATATACCTACCTTATATAAAAGAAATCCAAGTCCACGTTAATCAAATTGGTGCTGATCCAGTGTTTATCAAGGACTGGTCCTTTTAAGCAAAGATAAGTGATTAAAAAGAAAGCTAACAGCCTAGGTCTTCAGATCCTTAAAAGGAACCCCAAATGACTCCACATCCCAGAAAGCAAATGCCACTCACTGCACAGGATTGTGAATTAGCCAGGTGCAGAGTGATAACAATTCAAAGGGACAAAAAGGAGGTTTGCATAGAAAGCTATAAAGTCACAACAGAAAAAGACTACAAGAAGTTATACTTATTATACATATTATTATAACAGTCCATCCCTTACAGTTAAAAAATACCCATTATCCTTATGTGGATTGTTATTTGGAAAAAAATATAAAACAAACACAAAGCCATTTTCCTTCATTTTAATGTTGGGCCACAGCCACACACATACCCATCCTAGAACCCTCCCACTATGGCAAGGGGATAAAGAACACAGTGCGGTATTTCCTTTCAAAATGGCATAGCAGATGGGAAGGGAAGCAGCCTGCGTACCATAGAGATCAGCTAATTTTCTGTTCAGTAGAGGTATGACATAAAGGTTTTCTACTCTGGCTTTTCTAAGCTGATGAAGCTACTGAATAGCTGTTATATTAGGAACAGGCACACGTATAAATTGATTTGTCCATGTTATAGGTAGATATTCTCCTCCTCGGTATAGAAAAGGTGGCCTAACAAATCTTCAAGACTTGATGCAAAGCTAGCTTTCTATCCAGTACAAGCTATTCCCTGCATATCATAACAATGATTAACAGCAGACTGTTTTGTTTTCCAGGTATGTCAAGTTCATTTGTCTGTGGGCTTCCTCCCTCCCAAAAACATTTTTTAGTTGGACCTCCACATGTGCCACATAGTCTTTTTTATTAGATATCACCTGGGCAATAGAGATATTACCTTCTACAGGTAGAATGCAGAGGAACTTCTGAAGCATTAGTAATCCAGTTTACAACTGCTTCACAGACTGGTTAAAGCAGGGTTTCTATAAACCTATGCTCATATATAATTAAATGCTCAGTGTGTACAGGATTGGTGTACATAGTACAAATTCCTCTCCTTTCAGTTATTTGTCCAAGGACAGATCAGTAGTGGTAAGTGCATGCAAGGACTGAGCCTAGAACTTCCATCTCAAAATTTTATCTTTACTTCTCAAGCTCAAAATAAAAAAATAAAAAAAAAAAAAAATCAGTCTCTAAATCAAAAAAAACACAATATTTTGTGGAACCTTGACGTATCAACAAGCTATTAGAAAAGAACAGATACGTTGAGTGCCCAAAGTTTACTCCCTGTCTGGCTAAATAGGATTAGTTTAATTTTCGTTAGACTGCTACTCTCATAAAGCTGTAATTATATTAGAGATATATAGCTATTTCTATACTTCACTTAATGTAGAGGTCATGTCATGCTCCAAAAAACAAACTGGGCATTCAAACTCAGGAAGAGCTCTAGCTCTCTCTACAATGAGCTTCATGTTTCTCTAGCCAAAAAGCAGGTCATCCTATTGCTCTCAGCCAAAAGTTGAGGGCAACCACAAGGCTCAAACATCTATTCAATATGTGATATAACACAAAAGGCATCAGCAGCTCCAGTGAACTGTGCAAGACTATATATGTAAATGTTACCAGGCTTACATATTGTTTGTAGGCCTTCACAGGCAGCACAGACTGACGCAAAAACTTCCAGGAGAGGAATATAAGTTTGCAGTTTTAGATCCCATCCCACTGAAGTGAAGGCAAGTCTTGCTACAAATTCGGTATGTGCTGGATTGGACCTAGCAAATAGCCTTACTAAGGATGTCTTAACTGGTAAATAACCTAACCTTGAGGTCAGAGAGAAAATGAACCTCTATGGCTGAATGACAGCAACTAAGTTTGGGGGGGTTTTTTGGGTTTTGTTTGTTTGTTTGTTTTTTCTAAAAGACTGCATCTTTCTTTTAAATGCCTTATCAGAATTTGTTAACCTGGAGGGCAGATTTTGATGTGCTTCTCCATGCAGAATGAAAACCAGTTCTGAAAATAGGACTTGGTTATCAAATCACAGAATCGTTGAAGTCAGAAGGGACCTCTGGAGATCAGTAAAAGCAGAACTGAATTGGGAGGTCAGGACGTTGACCCCTGTGGCCACATGTTAGTGCTGTAGGCCAGCTTGGGCACTGGGAGAGCACACTGTTGGCTTACTCTGACTTTGTAGCAGTAGTGTTCTACCCAGAAGTTTAGGGCAGAACTAGGTAGGCTGAAGGAGAAGGTAAACTGTAGAGTACTCAAACAATCATTTTCAAATGTAGTTTGAAGGAGGAGACAGTGAGAAGGCTATAGATGACCAACCAGATCTGGGCTTTGGGACATCAGAACAAAGAGTCTCAATACACAGCTACCATTCAGGAAACAGTACTTCAGTATTGCTTGCCAGGACAGTGAAAGAACTTTTTACATGCTTTGTTTTAACAGGAGGACTGTATTACTGGGAATGCTCTGGCACTGTGTGACTACAGTCTATTGGAAGAGCTACCCTTTCATTTTAACTGACTCCCTCACATCCCTCCTTAGAAATAACACTGGAAAGAAGCCAAATGGGAAACAGGATTTCTAGATCTGCCAAAATATCATTTCATTAGCTTGGATATTGAGGAAAAAAAAAAAAAAAGCATTGTTTTTCTTGCTTGAAGTTGTTACACCGTTCGTACACAAAAATTTACATACCCTTCAAAATAGGTGTAAAACTTGTTTTGTAAAATAGGTGCACCAGCAACAGGAAAACGTCTGTTTCCCATACACATTCTTTGTGCTAAATCCAAAGTGCACACATTTTTCAGGACATATCATTTCTATTCATCACTGTGCAAGACTTGACATTGCAATGACTTAGTACTGCAATGGCCTCAGTGTGATGCTTAGCCCTAGAGCACGTTACCATATTGTGATCCATTATGCCAGGTTACAAATCTGGAAGGCTTTTGTTCCTGTAAGAACATCAGACTAAAGATCAAACTCTAGTGGTTATTTTCTGCAATTAGACTGGAGATGGAGTGGGCCCAGAAAGTTCTGAGGCCTGAGACAGATGAGGAAAGAGTATTTTTTAGCACTCTTTTGAATCATTGTTTGCGCAGCAATTTTGGCTTCAGTGTGCACAGCTTCAAAACAGTCCTCCTTTAAGAACAGTATTTGTGGAAGTTATGAAAGCACTAATTCAACAGTACAGCTTCTGAGTACAACACTGACCCCCTTGCAAGAGTTTTGGAGAACTAATTTACTCTGTTAAAGAGCCAGATGAAAGAGCTCCTGATTAGTGAAAAAACTTGAGCTTTAAAACATACTGAATTTAGAATGCACTTCTCTATTTCTCTGCTTTCTGTCTGTGGGTCAGGAAGCTTCATGGAAGCAGTCTTTTTTTAAGTAGAATTATCTGCCTACCAGCTACCATCTTAGAATCACAATCAGCTGTATATTATATCATAAGTAATTACATAGAGAATACAATGGCAAATAGATAGTCAGGATAGTAAGAGAACAGGCAGAAGTTCTGTAACTGTTTGAAAAAAACATTGCTTTCTGTAATCACAATACCGTAAGAAAGGATGCTTTTCTTTCCCATTTAAATCTTGGAGCTCCTCATACAACCTTTTTTAGTACACTATAATATTAGCTTTTAATGGCCGATACCTCTTACTGCCTCTAGTGAAGATACAGTTCCAGTACTGAATACAAACTTAGGATGGCATATAAGAGATACCACTTGCCTCAGTTAATGCTTTAAAAGTTGAGATCGACTGACAAGTGAAACTTCCCTTTGACCCATTTTTTCCAAAGATTTGCTCAGTACTAAATGCTTTCACATAGGATGTCATTAGCTCTAATGAGTTCATCACTACTGCAGCTAAGAACAAAGCACTTAATTAGGAAGCAGAATTCAGCTATTCCACATGGATTTTAGGCCTTAGACTAAGAAGTAGACAATACTAAGAGTCACACCAGTAGACAAGCTGGAAATACTTGCTTTTACCTAAAAGCCATCTGATTTTTAAAGGCTTTTGAGAAACTTAGTTAACCAATTCAGAAAAAAAAATAAAGTATCTAGAGTCTCTATACTCAAGACTTACAGTACAGAGAGGTCATGCCAGGATGTAAGTACACAATACACAGAGATAAGCAGGCTTACAGCAATAGACCTGATTCTTCCTTATGCTAGCAAATCTGCCTACAAATGCAAAGATCTTGCCTTGCAAGAGCAATTTTATAGAGCAGCCCCAAAAAGGGGGGAGGGACAGACAAATGCAAAGCTCTCCGCTACCAAGTCTGTCATCTGCCCGAACGCAACATCTTGCGTCTCTGAATAGCTAAAGGTAAGACAGAAATATGGTCAACATACAGTGAATAGAGGAGCATCACTCTAACATTCCTGAAAAGCTACGCTAGAAGTGTTCTAATCAAGAAACAATTCTAGCAGTATAAATGCAAGTGTCCTAGGAAACAGAAGGGTATCTCAGCCTAACCCGGGGAGAGGAAAGCAGCCAGGTTTTGCTGTTCCCAGCTTCATAAACATGATCCTGCTTTAGCTCCTTTGTCTTTCTATAAACATACCAGCCAAGGAATAGAGAGTCAAATTGCATTAGTGGCAACCACTCACCTTTCCTAGAAACAGCTGGTTGCCAGTGCAAATAAAGAACTGAGCTGCTGCTTAGAACATAGTTGTACTAAAACTTTTCACAACACATTTTTCACTTTTACAGAACATTTAACAATCTCAAGGCTTTCATAACCCTTACTAATTTCAATCTCCCTTGCAGATTGCAATTCTCTGAGAAACAATGGGACAAATGAAGGGAAAACTTGAAATATAAAGCTAGAGACAAGTGGAAGTTCCACCCTGAATTAAAGGGGAGATGATGCAGCCACACAGAAGCACTAGGCAAGGCACAGATGAGGGAAGTTAGATTGCCAGACCTTGCTCTGAAGTCTACTGTGAAAATCAATAACAAAACTGAGCGCTATGTGGAACTACATCAGGAACTACACCATGTTCTTCACTTCCAAGGTCCAGGGTAAGTCTTGGAAAAATCCTAAGGAAACAGTAGGAAGAAAGACTAGTATCAAATACATTCTAAATTCCTTTTTTTTTCTCTTATACATGTTTCAAATTGCATAAAAGCATTTTGTTATAAGTTTTTTTAGAGCTTATTGGGTGTTTAAGGTGAAACTAGTATATTGTTATGAATTTAAGAGTTGTTCTTACTTTGGAGATGGAAACAAAACAACAAAAAAAAGCACATACCTTATGCACTTGGAACACAGAACCGACAAGAATATCAGTAAATGTGAGGTGTTTTGTGGTTGTTCTTTTTTTTCCCCCACACAAAAATGCAGAAGTCAGCACTTTAGGACTAAAATTACCGATTTCCAAATCCTGGGAGAGATGGTGAGAGAAGCCATATCTTGGACAACATTGTGTTTCATTCAGTATGACTGGCTTTACTGGACTTGCATTGTTGATGCTGAAGATAAAGCTGTAATAGTTTCTTCTCAGTGACTGGAGGTCACCAACAGAGTTAGGGATTTAGCACTGACTTCAGAATATACAAGCTGAAAAACCTTTAGAGAGACTTGTTCAAGCAGAAGTTTTAAGTGATTGTTTTGATATATCGCAATCAGAGCTCTATCTACTATGTGTATATCACAGTGGAGTCAAACTATGTATAAATACAACAGT
The DNA here is from genome assembly GCF_000687185.1 of Egretta garzetta. Lineage (NCBI taxonomy): Eukaryota > Metazoa > Chordata > Aves > Pelecaniformes > Ardeidae > Egretta > Egretta garzetta. The sequence continues at coordinate 6,694,832 of NW_009258754.1, forward strand.
GATTGATGTAGTCACGCATTAAGAGTTGAGGATGTTTGCCTTGCTTTGCAATATACCAATGCATCTGAAAGAATTATTTAACCTATTAAACAGCTGGCTCAGGTGCAAAGGAAAGCAGATTCTTTCTTTTCTTGGATGACACTATACCTCCCACTTCAGTGATTCATTCCTCTTAGCCTTGAGAGGAGAAGCCTTCTCTCCTGGCTTACAAACAGATTTGTGAAGTATCTGGCAATACTGATGATCTCTGCTCAAAATTTCTTCCCGTATCCTGCTTTCTCCTCAGCTCAACCAGGCTCTTAAAAATATCAGTAGCCAACCATACATATTTTTATTACTGTTTATAACTTTGTTGGGAAAAAAACCACCACTTTTTTCAATCCTTAAAAGATTTGGGAAAAGGCCACACATTTAAACTGTATCTATTCAAGAGCTGAGTATGTTTTCTGCACTTTCCATGTGACTTGCCAGTCCAGGAATTCACTAGTATAAATATCATGCTATTGCCAGTGAAAAACTCAGTCACAAGATTTTCACCACAAATTACAGAAGAGTAGGATTTTAAGCACTATTTTTTGAAATTCAGATGCTAGACTAAAAGTGCTTCTTAATGAGATAATCAAATACTTCATGCTAAAATAAGAACTAGCCAAAATGTCTGCATTTTTAATGAAAAAAATGATTGACCCAGTTTTTATCACACAATCTGGTTAAAATCTTCATGCTTTTCAAAGAACATTGTGCTTTCTAAAGTTGTTTAAATTTGCATTCAATTTGGTTGTTTATTTTTCCTCTCCTTTTTCAGTCTTCCTTTCCACTGCTTTCCTTTAAAAGGAACTGAATGATGTGATAAATGCAAAAACCCAAACAAATTTTCAACCTTAAATTCACTTAAAAGATTTATTAAAGATTTTGTGAAAATAAATGGTTTATAACCACTTTCATATGTTATTTTAAAATGTCTCCTCTCTATTTATATACATGCACACACACTATATACAGCACAGAACATATGGTTGAAGGTACCTCATTTTCATAGCTCCATCTCTCTAGTACCAACTTCACAACTTCACTATATCACCATTGAAAGTCACAGCAATATGTCCAAGATCACACAGGATTCTTGAATAGTGAACATTGAATCCAAGTATGAGAGTGCTCTCTTGGACAGTTCTTCCCTACTGATAATAGACATAGTTTCATCCTGATGATCTGAGTAAGTGAAAGGTTTGCACGAGCAGCTATTCCAGGGATTACAAAGAACTTCACTCTGTATTTATCAGTTAATTTGCTCTGAAGGTAGTTTCTCATCTTAAAGAGCTTTGCAGAGGTGAGTTTAAGCTTCTGCTTTTGTTTTGGATGACACATTTTAATCTTTCTCTGCAAATAGAGGCACAACAACAATGGCAGGAATACAAATGCCACAGGCTCTTTCTCGAATCAGATACAGGGAGCATCTGGAGATGCTGATAAAGGCAGAGATTGCTGTATCAGCACTATCAGGGATTAGATTTCTGCTGCTTTAGAGGCCCTGTTTCAAGTTGCTTCATAGGAAGCAGTATTTATCAAATGCTAAAGCCTCTTCTAATAGGTTCGAGTTTGTCACATGCTGTTTGCTAATGACAGCATTTTCCACATATTAGCCTCTAAAAAGGAAACAAAGCTGGGAGCTGATCCAGAATACAGGTTCTGAGAGCTGGCTGAAATTTCCTCAGCCAAAGTGCTTTCATCAGGTGGGACTAAAGGATCACAACTGAAAGCAAGAGAAAGCAGAAACAGGGACCAGCAGAAAACAAGATGACATTTCGCCTACAAAAGCAATTTCCACAAGAGATCATAATTCGTAAGAGAAAGGAATTACTAAGCACGAAGGTCTTTCCAAGTCCTTCAGGACCACTATAAGAATCAGTCACTGGCAGATGGTGGATTATACTCTGACCTTAGTGTTTGTCAAAATTAAGGTACCTAAGGTTTGCTTTCAAGTCAACATCTAAGCCACTGAAATGATGGGCTCTGTAGACCCCTGTTCAAACATAGTTCCAGCCCTGACCTTGCGAGGTGTGAACATTCTGCTTTCTGTTAATCTTCCTCTTACTTACATTTAGTCCCAAATGGAAGAACTGAAGAACCACAAGTCTGCTGTTCTGAGGAAAAAAAAGAAAAACAAAAAAACCACAAAACAACAACAAAAAAATCTAAATAGGACAGTGGAAGCCTGCCTCTGTGATATCTGTAGTCAACCTTTACACGTACAACACATGGACAGACAGTAAAACCAAACACTTCAGTATAAACATGCACTTTGAAAATTTAGTTCATACAACTTTATTGTTTTTCCCCTAGATGCCTACAATTAGAAGAAGATCAGGAACTTATGGCATGGCTGAGCAGGAACTGCAGCCCATATTGACAGAGAGATGCTCCTTGCAGTCTCATGATGTCTGCCTTTCCAGAGAGCAGGAAAATAGGGCACTGTTTCCTCCAAGCAGACTATGTTTATAGTGCATGAAATTAAAACATAGACCTTCCTTTATTTGGAAATTTTCTCAGCTTTAGGGGGAATATATAGTCATCAGCCAAAGCTGTGTAATATCTTGATCTGTTCTTAACTTGCTAAATTTAAAATACAAATGCTTAAAGTATTTGCTTAGATCATTTAGCATCTTCCTGTTATGACAGTTGCTTGCTACGACTCAAATTACTGTCTATCTTCTGTTGTTCTTGGAATTGTGGGGGTTTTTTACTATAAGTCATGCACTTCACTGGAGCCAAATTCCAAAGCAAGGAGTATCTGCTTCTGCCACCCTTGCTCATATAGCACTTATCTGATGTAACACTATGGGATTGACGGGATAGATTGAGATACAGCAAAGGGTTGGTTGAACTGGACTCTAAAACAACTTAACATGAATGAAAATCAAAACAGTCACAGCTGGATTTCAGTTCATGCCTCATTCAACACTAGTCAAACACAAACTGCAATGTCTTTTTTTGCAGGCTATAAAAAATTCAAATTGGTTTTGTACTGTGACTTCATCATACTGAATGTTTAATACTTATAGACAAACTCTAGGTAAACACTCATGAAAGATACTTACATTTTCTATGACTGTTCAGGAATGGGAAATGTTCTGGGGTGTACCACTGCACAAGTATGTTCCTCAAAAATTAATAAATAGTAAGTGTGTGTTGCTAGACTACACTTAAATATATTTACTAATGTTTTTGCAATAACTTCATGCATTTAATTTGAAAAATGAAAAGCTGAATTTGTGCACTTGAAAAATCTAAAGTATACTTCTCTATATTTCCGTTTTCACTGGGTTTTTTTACACTTTCATTTACTTTTACACCATAAAAAAAGCACAGGGACACTTCTGACATTCTACAAAGGGCACTCACTGCGATCAAATATAATGATGAAAAACTGTAAGTCTTACTTCAAATATTTGACTTCAACTTTCTGAATTTTGAGATCCAGGAAGACATAACATTACTGGCCTGGATATACTATAACTATTTTTCTGGCTTCACCATAGTAAAGTCATAGTATCTCCCAAGTACACAGGGTTTCCAGATGCACTAAAAATATCACTGCTGCAATTTTTTTTACATTCAACAGACTGTAAAGTTTCTAAGATTAGCTACTGACATATGTAATAATCTTTAATATCGGTGTCTGACAAATTAGACTTATAAAATAAATACTGAATCAGCTCAAGTTCTCCTGCAGAATAGAGTAGGCCATTCAGATATATAGGCATCACTAGAGTTCCCCTCTTTGCTCTGCAGTTTTTGTCTCCAGGTTCTAGAGCATGCAGATGCACCTTTTCGATAGGCAGATTTTTAGAGTAAGAAGGAGTTTTGCACTGCCTGTTAAACATGAAGGTGCATTAATAAAAAGCTCTTTTAAAATCCAAAAACGTAAAAAGGACCTGGTTTAGAGTGTAATTATTTCCTAGCATCTTTAAGCAAGAAATGTCAAAAGCTGCTCAAAAGTGTCATTTTGCCTTTACTTCTGCCCCATTAACATACTGGGTGCCTGATCCAAAGCTCAAATCAGTTTATCCCCATTGATTTCAGCTGACTTCGAATCATGGTCTGAACTAGGGAATGTTAACTGCCTTTAAACAGCACTCAGTCACAATACACTACAAAGGCATTTAAGCAGCAACCAAAAAACTGCATGGAGAACTGGCTTTCAGATTTCAAAAAACATGCCAAAACTACTGAGAGTTTTATTGCAGAGAGGGTGAGGATATGTTTCTAGATCTTAAGTTATGTTTGCCTTGTTAAGTAAATAAGAATAGGCTGTTAGTACACAAACAGCTGGGGAACCCATCAGCTCTTCAGGAGTTCTGATGCAAAAGGCATGTGCACCTGGTTGGGAACTTTATGCTAGGTTTAAATCACAAAATGGTCTCCTACTTCAGTAAAGTATTTACTTCCTTCTGAGTGCTGTACTGCAGGTTTGATTTAGAGCACATTTTACCTGGGAAATTCAGGTTGCAGGCACCTCACCTGGGTAGGTTTGCCTTGCATATCTTGCTGTTAAATCTGCACTTGTAGCTACAAACTAGCAACACCTGCTGATTTGATGGAGCGCCTCATCTCATGCTAGGCTACCTTAGGACCTGAATTTTGAAGCATTCAGCTTTTTTAGCAGCTGAGCACCATTCAGTCATTGCTGCTTCAAGTCGTTCTCAGGCTCTCTTTGGGAAAGTTTGCAGTGAGTGGCACCCCACTGATATCCTCCATCTGTAACTAGCATTTTACTTTCTGGGATGCGATGGTTCTTGATTGCCACTTCACCCTCACTGGACATATCCGCTACAGTCTGAGGACTGTGCAAAGTATGCTGCAAATGTTCGTTGTTTTCATAGATATCTGGCTTGTACAGATCTGCAAAAACAACACTTTTTTTTTCCTGAAGTCCTTTTCAAGCTTTTCAGGTCCTCCTTGCTTGCTGCTCAGCCTGAGGTTTTTCTGACCCTAAAACTCTTTGACCACAGTATGTGAATAAAGCCTCTAAGTCAGAGTACAGGTCCCTTTAGCTGTTAGTGTCCTAACACTTTTCTTGCCCAGGCAAAAATTAGCTGCTGCTAGACCACCCCATTCAGCCAGCCTTGGACAATGAGTTTCCTTGAATTCAGTAAATTCTTTTAGCATATTCATATTTATGAATATAAATGTTATATTAACACCTGCTTGGATTGTCCATTAGCTGCTTCCAAAGATGACGTGTGACAAGGTTCCTATCAGCTCACAGCTGATTAAAAGCACAGCAACTGTTTGTTGTACATGGCTCAAAAATCAGCATTCACAGTTTGCACAAAGATTCCATTAAGCATCGCAGCAGGGTGATGAAGTTCAAGCAGCACAAAAGAAAAGAGAATCCTTCCCTGTGAAATGGCTTTGTTGGCATCCTAGAGTCCAATTCAGATATTACGTATTTAAAACAAGTTGCCTTTTGAATTGCTTTTATTACAGTATCATACAGCCATATAGGATTTGTGAAGTCAGGAAGTAGAACAAGTTACATGCAACTTGCTGATCCCTAGTTTGTACTTTGCTTGTCCATTGTCCTGAAGAAGGAGGTTGAGCTCGATGGTGCGCTAGTGGCCGAGAAGTCTATCATTGATAGTCTTGCCTAGAAGGTCTCTCAAAGGAAGCATCATTATAATTAACAGGTCAACTAAAAAAGGTTAAAGAAAAGCTTGCTTTAAAATATTCTCAAGTCTCCTTATGCAGTTCCTTTCTCATAAAACATTCATTTCATTTTAGCAGGTGGTTACAGCTGTTTAAGGATTAGAGTTTATTATATAATCAAAAATTCAATTCTGCTTGAACATCATCCAGAGAAGTCATTGGCTCTCACACTAGATCTCAATGTACCCCTAGAAAGACTCAGACCTTAAATAGCTAATCCCCATTCTTGCTCTTTTATTTTGCAGTGTTATTTTCATACTGGTCATAGTAGTACAAACATTCAAACACAAATGAATTTCTGCACTAGAGATCTGCTTTATTTGTAGGGTGGTGGGAAGTTCTCAGGCCATCAAGTGAACTTAATAGTAGTATCACACACACACAGTTCATACCACAAAGCTGTGTGACACGGACTTTAAACACACTGACAGACAGCACTCGCTTTACTTTGTAATTAACCATGAACTTGGTCCCCTCTCGCTTCAAGCTTGAAAACTCTGTATGTCAGTCAAAATTGGTTTATTACACTGTATATCCTACAGCCCTTCCAACCTGCACGAATATCAACTATTTCAATCACTGCTGATCTGCCACATGTGATATTTGATGCCTGAGGCAGACAAGGTAAATTACATGCACAGCACAATCTTTTTTTTTTTTTTTTTTTTTTTTTTTTTTTTTATGATTTTGGGTTTAAAGCCCCACATATAGCACTTGTGGTAGAAGGTCCTGAAATGCCATTCCTGCCCCTGCAGAAAACTAGAGAATGTGGAGTGTATTGTTTTGGAAGGCAGAAGCTAATCTGGTCATCACAGGGTAATCCAGCTGGAAGGGTCTGGAGGGGACTACCAGGCATCCCTAAATGGGGATACCCTTAGAAAGCAGGTAAATTCATCACTGTACCAAACCTTGAAGTGCTTATTTTACATATAAAAGCAAAGGATCCAGTCACAATGCCTACATTTTCTTTTCCAAAAAGGCATTTTCAGGTTGGCATTATGGGATGAATATGGGCTAGCTATTTCTTTAAATTTAAGCTAAACAGTACAGAGGTGCCTCTTCTAAGCCCCCTGATTTGGCTTCTCCATCATATAAAGACAGCACCTGACAGTGCATCTGCTTCACAGCCAGAACATGCTACAAGAGTCACCCAGCTTTGGGGGAAATAGGCTGGACTTCCTGGTGTTCTGTGCGCTCATGGCAGTTTCCGAATCAGGATGAAAGCTCATCCACATTGGAATGCCAAATTAGAATTAGCAAAATCTGCCTTAGATTCAGTTCTACAGGAAGGAGGTACTCATTCTATGAATATCTTAATCTTTTAAGGCATAAGACTATGTCCATGCATTTGCACTTTTTCTGCTTAGTTGTGCCAGAAGTCCTTAAAACTAGACCTTTACTGGAACAGGTAATTCCCTTGCATAAAAAAATGAAATCTAATACCTGTCCCATTTCACACTCAGCAAGGCTGCTATTCCACATCGCAACTCTGCCTGGCAATCAACCTGGGAGAAAGATGACTGATAAATTATGAATGACTGTAGGAGCTGTTGAATAATAAGACTGCTTAAGTGAGATGTTAAAAGACAAATTTGCACTCCTGCACATCCTTTCAAATACTAAATGTTTAGCATTTTGTTCTGTGCAGTTTTCTTAGCCCATATGTAGGTATTTAGAGAGAACGCAGGAAAACGCATGTCAAGGACAATGGGAGATCTTTCAGTCTGTTTCAATCACTTGAAGTGTTTAGAGGTCACTTTAGGCATCACCTTTGAATAAACAAACTAAAAGGGATTTCCTGCATTCAGAGAAGGGGAAGTATGACATTTTCCTACATTAGAAATAGTCATAAGCTAGCTAGAAGCTCAGGCTCCTGAACAGAAACTATTTTCAGAACTATAAATAATTCCCAGATTTAGGGACCCAGTCAACAGGTCTCCATTAATCTTTTAGCTTATTTAGAATACACTACAAAAGTTTCTTCCGTTTCACTGTTAATGTGGATCAGTTTTGATAGATAGCAATGTCAACGTGGATCAGGTTTGGTAGATAGCAACCGCAATCATTTACAGCCTTTTGAAAATCAGACACATGCTACTTCTGTGGTTTGGAATGCAACTGCTGTCCATACTGAAATCTACCCTTGTCCATTACTCCTCTAAGCCCACTTACACATTGCAAACCTAAATTTCTCTACCTAAATGCATATTTTCTCTGCAATGGATGCATTTCTTTCTTCCCCCCGTAACAGTCCTTATCTCTCACCCTCTCCAAAAGGACATGGTGAGTTCCTCTTATCTTGCATCATCACTCTCACTTGCATATTTATTCTTCTCCCAAAAACTCCTTCCAATGAAAGCAACATTACTGAGATCTATATTCACTTATTCCCCCTGACTGTAAAGGGAAATGGCACGCTTGCCTGGAATACAATGATATATCTGGTTAGTAAAATATAAACAACAAAATAACCTCCTTAAAAAAGTATTAATAGTCACAAGCACATATAGCTGTGTTTAGGCACTGAAAAGTTTAAGTGGATAATAAAGGTCCCACAACACTACATTTTTGGTCATGAAATACATCCTTTGTTGAATGCAACCATTTGCTCTCACAGATCAGTGCTTCTGAACATAAATTAGGGTTCCATCCCAATGCATATTGGTACAGATTTTTCTTGAAGCTCATTTCAACACAATCTTCTTTTAGCACCAAGTTGGGTTCATGTAGTTGGTTCTGATCAGCAATTAGAGCACGCTTTCTAAGGAAATATGACCTGGCAATAGAATGCAGCACTTTTACTTATGTAAAAGCCAAGGCAAAACTACTGCTGTTCAGAAACGCACCAAATCTCACTGCCAGTGAAGCTGTTCTAGTTCAAAGTTGGTCTGCTTAAAAACCTGTCTGGGCCTTGAGTGCTGATTTGGCTTCAGTAACACTCATGCTTAAGAAAATCCAATTTCAGACTGTTCTGCACCTTCTTTTATTTTAATCAAAAAATGTTGATAGGTTGAAGTGACTCCATTGTTCCAACAATGGTTCATCAATTGTTACATATCTAGAACTGCTGTCAAGGAACACTACTCAGTCTGTGGACTTAAAAGGGTTCCAACAGCAATGACAGAATGATCACTCATGTTAAGATTTTGGGTGAGCTTGCCCCACTTGCTAAAAAGGGTGCAAGTACATTCCACTGATCTCTACTTCCAACTTGCATTAGAGACTCAGATATTCCAGCCATTTACTTTTCCAAGTTCACTTCAACTCACATTGTTTAAGTCAACCTCTTGTCTCCCTTCCTCACCTACATGCCTCCAACCTCATGTCCATATAAGGCTAGTACAGGCTCAGCCAGCTTCCCCTTACTTGCTGCCCACAGATGTTTTCTCCATTCTGTGACACAAGTGTGCTAGTAGCTGCAGCAAGTAAGTTCAGACTCTGCCAGGCTCTCCTAAGACTCTGGAACCACCCAGGCAATTGGATGTGACATTATGACGATTTCCTTATGCAAAAAGTATCAGCATTTCCTCAGCTTTCTCTGGCTTGGGCAAAGAGCATTTACTTACTGCTCCTACTCAAGGACAGAAGGGACTACGGGGAAAACATGTCTTTTGTGTCCAGCCCAAGGCAGGTACACTTTCAGTGCAAGCCAAGGCAGATATGCTAGAGAAATTGGAAATAATTTCCCACATTATTTATGGAGATCGGGGGTTTTGGAGAGGATGTGTCTTCTTTTTCCAATAAGCGTATATATGGGAGAGTTGAAGCCTCAGATTTAAAGTCTATTTCAGTGAAGCTCTTAAATGCCTCTGTGAACACAAGGCTACCTGACTTGACCATAATCTCTGGTACACTTAAGCACAGAACCATGACTGAATCCTCACATGGCACATTACAACCCTCATCATACTTAGTGAGCTGAGCTTGTCTGAGTAGTTCTCCTAATGCCAGCTTGTGGAGGACAATGCTGACAGACCAGTTTTGAAAATGCATCCTGCTAATGCACATGTGTGGAATCCGTGCATTTCAGACTAGCAATCCTGAATCTGAAACCTGACCAGGGACAGTGGCAAAACTGAGAAGACTAGGCAAATTTACTAATTCCTGCATTATGCAATATTGCTTTGTTAGGGCTATGAGGGTTATTCAGAGACAGGAAGGTGGACTGGAATGGATCACACACTAGAAAAAAAGCCATTATCCAGTGTACAGGTCCAGACCTGAATGATTACAGACCAGCCTTCATTTAACATGACTAGAGTTGTAAAAATTCACATCTGCAGAGAAGAGTATGTAGTCCATTTTGTAAGCAAACCAGGCCTCGTTAGGATGATAGCACATTGGTAATATGCCTGACCTCTCTGCCCATTTTGCACAGGAATTTTTGCTTAGACCTCTATGACCATCTTGTCAAGCTCTCTTCATAGCTGCAATGTCAGAACCTCAGCTATTCCCTTGAACCACTCTAATACATGCTTATTATCACTTCAGATTCTTTTTCTGATGTCTAGCCTAAACTTTAAGCCTTGCCTGCTAATGTGAAATAAACAGTAATCTTGGCTGATGTGAGAGAAGCATTATTTACTTGTCTCTGAACTGCTAAGCTTCCTCTGTCTTTGTAAGGTATCTCCTCCAAGTATATTTTATCGCATGCCCCTTATTCAGAATTTTAAGTATGCCTCCTCTAGCACTGGACCATTTATACTATTCGATCAGTTTGAACACTCAGAGTTTGAGTATCTGAACTTTTCTTCAGATTTCCACTCAAAATCCGAGAGGTGCTCCTTGGCTGATCCTTTATGTTGCCTGAACAATGTCTCTGAAATTTCTTACCTTTTATGCTGCTACTTCAAGCTCTCCTTGAAAGAGCTGGTTACTAAAGCTGGCTGGCCTGTCCATGACTTCTAGGGCAAGCTGAACAGTCACAGGTCTGCAAGAGAAGAAAGACCAGTTTTGAAATTATGCAACTATTACTTGTGCATGGAGTTTACTTGCACAGTTCCTTCCTTGTGTTATACTACTAGTGCAGCAAATGTTTGCCAGAGAGCAGCAGTATTTACTTTCTGAGGTCTTTTAACTCAGAGATACCTACCAGGCAGAATATTCTATCTGGAGATACCTACCAGGCAGAATATTCTATCTGGAAGATAATTAACAGTAAAGGTTAGTGTGGACTCATTTGGCAAGGAATACTTTTTTAGCAGTCTATTGTTTGGGTCCTCTTTGGAGGCAACTCCTCCATAGGATTAGGATCAGCCCTCACTTTCCCATAAGTAAGAAATAAATCGCCTTTGTCAGTCTGCACAAGCTTTCCCACCATCAGTGTTAAGCCTCACACTTACCAATGGATTCATTCTTTCAGCACAAGGTGGTTTAGCATTTGTGAAAATAGATAGAGATCCCTCCAGCAAGGTAACTGGAGTTCTCAGCACAGAAACAAACATCACACTGCTAATAGGCATGCCTGGAGAAAAAAAATCAGAAGCTTGTGCCACTGCAGCATCCTACAGTTATTCTAAACAAGGTGAACTCTTCAGCAAAGTTTTCTTGTTGCCCTGTCATTGAATAGCTAGCATTTTAGCATAAGACACATATTAGAGCCCTGACTGTTGTGACCTATTTTAAGATTATGTTAGTGCTACTCTAAGCTACTGCACATAGGCAAAACTAGGCATTCAAGGTGTTTGCTGATTCTGGGTGCATTTTTCAAAGGACACTGCATTTAATTTTCCCTTTCAATGCAACCAGCATTTAAAGGGTTTCTGTCAGTTAATAGCTGGGATGTCACAAAGTAATTTCAGAGAAATCCAAAGGCTGCCATCACAACCATCACAAGTATTAGTCACTACTGACCTGGCTTGACTGAAGCCAGTGACAAGAGACTGAGAGAGTATTAATCCCTTACCCCCAAGCTGCCTGGCTCTTTGTGTTACAAAGGAAGATAAAAAGAACAGTCAGACTGACACATTTTTGTGTGGTATTCCTCAGTCTAAGGTTTGTTTCCATACACCACTTCTTGTTTTGACTGCGCTTTTGCTGCACATGCCTTATTTTTATCCTAAATTAAAGTACAGCTACTTTTCCTTTGTTTCCTGATTTTAGGGAAATGTCCTTTCATTTCTTATCAGCAGATGAGCTCACTCTTTTTTCCCCTCACTTGCTAATTTTTAATTTGTACTTTCTTCTTGCAGCTGTGGTTTGGGCTAGTTATATGCTACCACCTGACAATAAAATTACCTTTTTTTCTGTGCTATTTCATCTCCAAAACATGACTTTTTTTTTTTGCAGGAAATGAAAAAACTTAATGACAGGTAATAGTAATACCTTTTGAAACAGCCAGGGCAAAGCCAACTAAACACAGCTATTTATGCCACCTATTTGCTTCTTGTACAGGTTGGAGCAGCAGCTGTGCTCCTATTTCCAATTCTATACCACCTTCAACTTGCAAACTATGGGAAGAGGGAACAGGTATTGCCTGGCCCTACCACAATACACAAACAACACAACAAACAGGAAAACTAACCAATAAAAGCCTAGAGAATTGAAAAGTTTCCACCCAAGAAACAAATTAGATTGGAAAAGCATCAGTCAACCTAGCTATGTGTTTACCTTTATCCAGACTTGAAAATCTCAGTTCTATTAATAGATTAAGCAGCAGCTTTCTACATTTATTAATAACTCGGCAAAGCTATCTCAACAAGACTGTGCAGATAACTGCCAAAAAAAAAAAGTCCTCTGCAAAGAAGCCACAAATGAGAAATCTGGTCTTTGCAACATTAGCACCCATGGAGCTCTGCAATCAGGAGGTTATCAGCAGCTCACAGGTTCCAAACCTTAAGGTTTCGAAGTGATAACTGCACAATCTACTGAATGCACATTCCATGGAATAAAACATTAATGGCTAACCTAATGCCTCCTACCCAGTTGGGTCCAAAAACCATTAAAGCCTGCCTCTTACAAAGTATGGCAGAACACATTTTACATGCAAATCTACAACCCAGCTCCCTGTAGCAACTATGCAAAAAGACTCTGACTTTTGCTTTATGAAATATTTTTTTCTGATTCTGTATCAACAAAGCCACACGCTGTACCTCAAACACAGGATGACGTACAGTATCCTTTGGACGTCCCACACACAGTAAGTTGCTTGCACAATGCACTGCAAGTGCTCCCATATCATCCATTCAACTTCAGGTAGAGCATTCAGTGTGAGAATATAATTATCAGGCACACGTACAAAGTTCAGCATAGAAAAAATGTCTTATATACTAAAAGAAGTTACAGACCTGACATTTAAAATACCAAGTAAGCTGACTTCAAGGAATCAGGTCATAATTTAAAAATACCTTTATAAGTAGTTATTAAAGTCCAATAAAATGAATAGCAACTTTAAGCATATTACAAACACAAGTAGCAGAGGTTAAAGGTGGTGTGCAAAGAAGGGTTAAATATCAGTATAAGTATCAGTAATAATAGTACCTTTTAATACATTTTAATTAAAAGCATTAATATTAGTGTCCATAAATCATAAGACATGTCTTCTTGAGTGACTTGCACATGGATTAGTCTAATCAAATGGGGAGCATCACCACTTTGCAAAGCCAGGCTAGAGAAATTGGTTCCCAAAAGGTGCTTTCTCTTATGTATTACTGTGATTTCAGGGGCATGTCCCAGGGCAAGCTGTGCTACAGGAAGCCAAACTACAGATTCTTTGTAGAGAAAAATGAGAACAGGGAGAATGAACTTCTCTTTGAGCATATGAATGGACTATAGAAGTCATCAGATTATCGCCACCTGCACAACCTCCTCTTCATCTTCATGAGAAAGTAGGAAGATTAGTAGCCTGCAGAGAAAGAAGACCCAAGCCCTTGCTCACACCAGCTAGTCCAGACTTAAAGCACCAACAAGCTCTGAAAACAGATGTTCAGGAACAAAGCCATTTGCTGGGCTTAGAGGAAGAGTTGACACTTACTCGGTGCATCCTTGCTCTGGAGGGCTGAACAATTAATGCCCAGAACAGTTCATTTCATGCCCTTGCAGCTTTTACCTGGTACACTGTGTGGTACAGAAGTTCAGTGCCAAGAGCAGCATCATAGCAAATGGTTCATACGGGAGGTAAAGGAGACTGGAAAAGACACAGCCAGATTATTGCCAAAGACAATGCTCTACATGCACCACACTGTACTGGCATACAAATATATTGGTCAGACTGGCAATAGCACCTTTCCAAGGATGACCTCCTCAATGTTGCATAATGGAGTAGAAACATATCTATTTCTATAAGAAAATAAAAATTTGAATGTTGTGAAGTCTATGCAAATTATTTTCAGGCCTTTCAAATGTAAAGCCACTTAAACTTCTCTACAGCAATCTAGCCTTTCAGTGCTTTCCAGCTAAAGGGTGAATGTCAAAGCAAGATCTTGGTGGTGTTTTATCCTGCATACTTCTAGCATGATTGCTTAGTTGGGAAAACGGTGCAAAATTTTAGTTCCTCTTCAGGCACTTATTATAGGGGAAATACTCTGCAGACAGTACACACAAATGTCTTCAAGAACTGCTCTGGAGAGTTATTTTAAAAATCAGGATAGAACCCTGTACAGTCATCTCAGCTCCTGACTGAATACTTCTTAACCTCTGCTTAGGCTTTTAAAATCCCCAAAGAGAAGATACACCCTTATTGAGAAACAGCTCTAAGTTGTAACACTAAAAACACCCAAGTCTCTTAATTAAATGCAGGATAATTGAGGCTCTGAATGCTCTCACACATCTTACCATAACTATACTCACCATAATCTTTCAGACCAGAATGGCAAACCTAGTTCTGTCCATCAGGATATCTCATTTGTCAAACTGCTTCTCAACACAATACAAACAAACAAAAAAAATCTGTTCTGAAGAGCAATGGAAAAGGTAGCTGGGTATTTACACAAGCAAAGTAATGAATGAAGAGGGCAAACTTAAGGTTGCAGACATGACACCAAACCACAAAATAAGATGGAAGTTGTGTTGGACAAGGAACAAGAAAGTAAGGTTTTTCTTTTAAGTGTTCTTCTTGGAACAACACTGCTATAGCATTCATTCTGTATGTGATGTTTCAAAACATGCGCGTGTATCATGAGATACACAAACATTGCAACGAGCACAGATCATGCCAAAAAGCTCTGGGTTACCAGTTTGGGTTCCATTAAAGTAAGAATTTCTGTGAGGAGATAACAGCACCAAGAACACAGGAGAGACAGGGTGGACATGAGAAGACAGCCGTTGCAAGGCCAGCCTAAGAAAGGCCTGGGAGCCTCTGCTTTAGCTAGTTCCTTAGCCTGGATGCACAGAGTCTTCCCAGAACATCGATCAGAAATCAGAACACCCTGCTGCACTATCACTGAAACTTCTCAGGCAAGGACCAGAGCTCACCCTTCAAAACAGCATATTTGCTTCCTCAAAAGCATAGTGATGAATTATATCAGGACTCTAGCTTTCTGAGAAATTTCCTAGCCACATTCTTAGAGCAAGGAAGAAAAAAAGGCCACCAATTTTATAGCTCCTACCACTACACATTTGCTTCTCTCTATTATTCAAAAGCAGTCTACAAACTCCTGAAAACAAAGATTGAATTTAAGCTGTGTGGCACAGGAAGAATACAGCTATAAGAATTCTGTAGATCTCCCAACAAAAGGAATTCACCTACCTGAGCAAGGGCTCAGTCTGCTGCATCCTGAATTCCCCCAGGGTTCATGGGTAGGTTCTCCCATAATTAGTCTACAAAGACACAGAAAGCAATTCACACCTCAAAAGCACATTTCTAGGCTGCAAACAGCTTGGGCAGATATGGCTGCTCTGGCTGTAGCTATATTTAGAAAGCTCTTACAGATAGGGTCCAGGTGTATTAGTCTTCAAGCAAAGACTCTAATGGAGTCTTGATTACAAAAACTGAGGATTAGAAAGATACTGGTTACTCCTGAGCTGCTGCTGGTCCCTGGGATATAGGAAGCATTCCTTCAATCCTTGGGGTAGTGCATTTGCTTTTTCAGCCAGGGCCTCACTTCAGTCAGACCTTTGACATCTCACAATAGCAAGCAATCCTTGGAGGAGGAATGTGGGAAGCTTCAGGACTCATTAGCAAAGTTTCATGCCTACTCATGAGGGGTCCTCATCAGTTTAAGTGCTGCCTTAGGGAATGTCTGCTGCAGTCACGGATACGGGTAATATAGATATCCAAGTTAAATTTAGACCACAGTTGGTACCAGGCTACCTAGTTTAGCCACAAGAGCACAAAGCTCTGCATGAGCTAACTTGCCTAGCAGGCCTGTGGGCTATGCTTTTATCAGCAGATCTTCTCTCTCTTAAAATACACTTCCTCAATTCTTCCAATATGCTGTGTGGGGAGAACATGCCTCACAGTAAGTCAACTATGAAGTGGATTTGTATGCATACCTCCCACACAACTTGAACATTTAGAGAATTGCCCACCTTACCCTCTTCCTCTATATATAGAGAGAGCTTGATATATATATATATCTTGCGGTAGTAACTCAGTCACCATGTCAGAGCTTTCTCTGTCTCCGTGGCTGTGCTAAGTTTGTTGCTAACTGGCTATCTGCTGCAGAAGAGCTGTTATAATTTTACCCTTTTGAACTACTCTATCCGCAAATGCAGAGTGGGCAAAAATCTTAAAAACCATCCCACTAATTTTTCAAGGTTGAGATTTCGTAATGGTGTAGCAAGCACATCAGATGAGGAGGCTTCCCTTCCTCCAGCATCCCTTCTGGGGACTGTCTTTCCTATTTCAAAGGGAAACCATCCTAAAATAGGGATAGATAGTGCTCTTCCTTCACCCCTCGCATTGACCAAGAGAAGTGAATTGGTTCAGTGGTTGTATCAAGTGAAATCTAATACCAAAACAGTGGCTTTAAAATACTCCACAAGTCAGAATTAAGTCATGTAAAGTATACCATAAAACAACTGGAATACTCAAGTCATGGGAAAATGATGCCACCATGACAGATCAACTGAACTACAGCTTCCCATCTGCTGTTGCTCACGCACCTGTAAAAATGGCTTCCTTGAGACATGCATTTAAAGGGCAGACAGCAAGTCATATTTTTTGCTCTTTAAATGTAAATCTAATGCATTCATTAGCAAACTCTAATCATGTAGAAGGCAAAGATTCTATCTATTTGCAACACTGAGCTTACTATTACATTTCTTGGTAGCACGTATGCTGCCAGTACACATCTGGCACATAAACTGCAGATGAACATTCACAGATAGCATAGAATACCACAACAAATGGTTTACCCAGATATAGACGTGGATGAAAAGACTCAGAGTACATTGCTGGCAAAGTTTTGCATGTGAAGCTATACATGAAATTTCCCTGTAAATAACTTTCAGGCTAATGCCTTTATCCAATGCTTAAGGAATCCCAACAGCAGTTGATCACCACCTGGATTAAATTTGTATGATTTTACATTTCATATGGTGTCTAGTAGTCTAGATATTAGACTTTTTAGAGACAGACTTCTGAAGGAACAATGTTCATAACGTGCTTTTCTCTTGCCATTGCACGTGCATTTACCATAATTACATGGACAAGCTGAGCAAACAGTTTCTGTTCAGATGACCAAAGATGTCTCTGCATTTCACTATTGTACACAAATTGTACGCACCTTACATTATAATGCGGTTTTGAACAGTGTGTCCCAAATATTTAACCACACTTGAAATGAAGGCAACTATAGTATGTAAACACTAATTTAATATTTTCCCCTGTGTTAACACATGAAATAGATGAGGAAAACTGAAAGCATGTGGCTAAAAATAGACATAAACATCAATACCTTTATAAAAAAATGTTGGTTTGAGTTTACTGTTCACCATCTGCTGTATATACTTTTTTTCTTCTGTTCCTTCATCTCTTACAAGATTAAAATAATTTTATTTTGAACTTAAATCCTATTAAATAAACTCTCCACTATACAGTGTCTCTAATCAAAATATATTGACAGTCAAAAAAAACCCCAAACAAAAAACCAAACACTGCGGGAGAGCTGTGCCTGAAGTTCCAGGATTTCATCCCTAATGAAAAGCCTTACTCAAAGGGTGGTTCATTCTTTGGGAGAAATGGCATAACTCCCATCTGGTTGCCACACTGCAGCAATTTGGCAGAAGGGATAACAGATGCTGGGACTCCAAACTGCTCCCACACTCTTTTCCCTGTCTCTAAAGGGAGTTGCACAGAGCCATCACCAAACTGTTAATGGGTGCAAGATGTGCATTTCTGCAACATTGAAGACTGTGAGCATGTGCAGGAAATGAGGGGTGGCAAGGCTTTTACAGCTAAAGGAACCACTTAAAATTCTGTTAGTATTCAACTGATGTGTATTTTCCTCCCTTCTCTCACTACTAAGGCATCTGTCTTCCTTCTCATCCTCTCAATGTGGCCATGAAATGGCTTAAAACTCAAAACAGACTAGCAAAGCCTGTGGACTGAACCATAATTGTTCCCTATGCACTACTGGTCCCTTGGGGAAGATTCAGATCAGACACAGTGCAAACCTGGCTAAATCACAGCTCATAGTAATCAAGCAGCTTTGCCACACAGAAACAGACACTAAACATGTGTGAGCTGAAAACCAAGTGTGTGGATTTCTCAGCCAAGCAGATCTTCATTAGGCATCATAATCTGCATTGGATCTTCTTTACAACACCATCTCATTACTTATCAGCCCTGAGCAGAGATTACCATTGAAGACAGGGACTGATGACTTTACAGAAAGCTCCCTAGTTTCAACCAGTGTTAAGATACGCAGAAGGACTGGGGAAGGAGCACAGCAGGTCTGCCTGCCAAGGAAGAATTATAACACTGTAGCTATATGAGGATGCTGTTATGTGGATTTATGCAGGCAAAACAAGTTAAAATCATTAATCCACCCATCCACAAAGAAGTTTCAAAGGATACTCCGTGAATGCCTTCATAGTGTCCAATTATATTTTGCAAGAAATAAAATAATGCGAGTGTCCCCTTGGCAGGTCTCATGCAAGGGAGAAGTGCACCAAACTTGGAACTAATAATTTTAAGGAGATCTAGGGAAGCCTCTGAGTGACACTTTAATTTCAGGGTGGAAAGAAGCTTGCTGGAATCCTTCAAAGTGTAAACTATCTCAACTTTATCTGGCACAAAAATTAATGTTCTATGTGCAGAGCAATCTCATATGAACGCCCCATGCATTTTGGGTTTAAGGACAATACTGGAACAGCAGTAGTTCACTGAGGTGTTGGTAAATTCTTACTTCCAATAATAATAACTTCTCCAAAACAAAGCTGCTAGATCCTAGGAAAAACTTATCCATAAAGCTTTCTCCAAGTGTTATAAAAAAAAAACAAAAAAAAAAAACCACACAGTAAATTTAGTTATTTCTTGGTATTGCAAGAAGAAAAAACCCCAACTGTTTATTCCCAGAAGGGATTAATAACATGAGCAGGGGGATTTTTTTTGCATTAATACAGTTTATTCCCTTAAAGCAAGTTAGAAATTAGGACTGGATAGGAAAAAATATATTTTTTCTTTCACTGTACCAAATGTTCTGTAAAAGGTGATCTAAGGTGCAAGTTGGTTCAACCACGTAAGAGCATCTTTTGGATAGATTTGACCCATATAGTTGCTTCTCTCCAGGTGGTGAAATTAAAAAAAAAAAAAAAAAAAAAAAGTAGCACTATGTTGAAAACAACAGTGACAATCTGTAGTCAAACTCAACTCCCCTTGGTGCTAAAATTAACAGTGGATTTCCTCCATTTTCCCCAGGATTGGTCTGTGATGTTACTATTGTTACAACAGGAAAAAAAAAAAGAATTCTTCCAGAAATTATCTCAACTTTAGTCATGTCTATAATAAAATTATGCACCTAAGGGTTCCCCAAGTTGAAAACAAGGAACGATACAATTAAAATATTAACAGTACATGTAATACAGTTGTTCACCCATGCTTCCTACTTTCTGACAGGACAGCATCATGTGTAATTTAGGCTATGCTGTATGTTCTTAGCAACCAGATGGTAGTAAAGAATCCTGCAGGATTCTGTGTTATTTCAGTCTGGGGAATTGCATTTTTATTCCATGAACTCTACTTCCTTGGCTCCAGCTCAAACAGTTCTGGCTCTTACATGCTTTCTCATGTGGAGTACTTTGCATGACCTCCTTGAAAAACCAGTGCTGTATCACTGAGCACCATCTGTTGGGAGGTGCTCTTTGAGCAGAGTATATGCTGGGTTAAATCTAGTCCACCGATTTTGTGGTGCTATTGCTGTGGGCATCAGTAAGTCAGTAAGGCTTCCCCCAGGACCACCTTAAGCAGCAAAGCTCTTCACAGAAATGCACATCCCAGGAGCTACCTTAGTACCATGGATCATCAGCTGCTCTCAGCTTCTGTGAGGCCAGCTCTGGAGAAACTCTGAAAACTTCAGCGGAAAACATGGTGGGACATGGTGCAGCTTCTCTACCAAACAGCCTCTTGCTATTCTCCACCAGTATTTCTAGCAATGCCATACTCTTCTGTAGATACCACCTAAAGTCACCAAGATTTTAAATAAATACTTGATATTACAGCCAAAGCTACCAGACTACTGACTTAGCTTGGTTTCTGTGAGCTAACACAAATCTAATTTTGTAAGGGATCCAATCAGTTGTAGAAGAACAAGAATTTTGTGCATGTGGAAATTAAAATCAACATTCATTCTCTGAGACAGGACACAACTGTAGTGGATTTCTACTGTGCAACTAACTTTTTTTCAATTAATGCATTACAAGCTGATTATGAAGCCAGTACTTTGACCAGTGAGAAACACCATCTCAAATCAGCACAGACTTCATCTTTTCAGCCAGAAGTCTATCTTGAGATTTTTAAAGTTTTACTAAGTTATTGGAAAACTCTTCATATATATGTACACTAACATTTTCCAAATATCTGCATGTTTCTAAAATTAAGTATTTACATGCTTCGAACTCAAGAAACAATTAGTGTAGAAAGAAGAAATCCAGTTGGTTCTATTCCCCAGCTATCCTAGGCTGTCTGAACATCTTAGTCACAGAAATTATATTCTGTCCAAGAGTGGATGACATATTGCATTTCTTTGAAAGTAGCACATAACCAAATTCTCCTCAGCAGCTGAAAATCCATTTTTGCTGAAACAACCAAGTTTCTCTCTAGATTTTTCACTATAAATTTCACAAAAGACAAGTAGATTCACTGGTACCCTGACTGTTCATAAAACAGTAGGAAAAACTTGAGCAATTAATTATGTTGGATGCTCTGTATTGCTGTAATCTAGTCCCAATGCAGAGCGAGATGCAGTCAGATTCCCCAGAAGTTAAGAGTAACTATATTCAGGTTGATTTCTCATAATCCTCCAGTCCTCCCTGGCTTGCCAGAGGGCCTCCTTACAAACCCGTGCCAAAAGCAGAGAAGCTCAGAAATGTCGTCCACTACCTCCATCAAATCGCATTGACAGACTTACTTGCTGACATCTGCCAGCATCGTGTTTTAAGTGGTGCTGCTTAATTCCCTACTGTTCCAAACATTAGGCTTGAAATGAAGAAACTTCACAAAGATATTAAATCCCTTTGCAATGTCTGTTATCATATTAGGTCACTTCTTCCACCGCAATACTCCTGCAAAAGAGCATTTAGAAGTTCATTCCTAGAGAATTACTTTAACACTGAAGAAACCCTGCAAGAAGTACCATATAAAACAACACGTGGAGAAGACATCCTGTCATGATGCTTGGGAAGAGAAGTCTGGTAACGTGACCTGGCACTAGTCTTGCGGTGATAATTAACAGTGAGAACAGAGATGGAGCCAAACAGGCCTTTCCAGGTTTTACCAGGAAAGCTTTCATCCAGGAGGCACAGAGGAGTCCCTGAGTCTTCTCAGTCCCTCAGCACAATTCAGAGGGAAGGGAAGGAGCTTGTGGAGCTTGTTCCCCAGGGTTTGCAGAGGCTTTCACATTTGGGCTGGTTAGGAGAAGTGAGCGCACTGAGTGATCTGCTTCTCATGGAAATGCAGTGAAGACAACTAAAACAACTGGTAAAAGAAAGCTATTCCTGAAGTATTGTGCAATCCAGAACATCTTCAACACTATCCTCTCCCCATACTGATGGGATCTTTCTACTAAGGGAGGGGACCCTAACTGTGTTGAAGTATATGTGTCATATACACATCTATCCATATATGGTCCAAAAAACCCAAGATATTTTGCACACAAAGCTTTCCAGCACTGTTGGTGTACTTACATGTATAAATTAACAATATCACCTTTAGAATAATCAAAATTAAGGTCTAAAATCCTGATTTACTTGTTTAGCAAGTGAGATTTCAGTTTCTTAGCCACTTATATTAGCTGCACAATTTATTGACTGGACCTTTTCTTTCCCATTGCTGAAAATCTATGTTATTATGGGCTTTCATTACTCTATCAATACTATCTCCAACACCTGTAGGTCTTGCTATGAAACACTATCAATCTTCTTGTAACATTACCTCCACTCTACTTCCTTCTTGCCACTAAATAAATGAACAAATGAATAAATGAATGAATACAGGAGAAACTGAAAGAGGCAAGTAAGTTGTCATCTGATGCTGTGGCTAAGAACACCAGTGATAAATGCATTTAATTCAGTACTAAGAGAATAAGGAGTGACAGAAGTAGAAAAGTTTAAATAAACCTCCAATAAGGCTTTATGCTATCCAGTAATGCAATATATTGAATACAGAAAAAGAAGATTGCATCAGCTAATAATTTTTTTGTCCCAGAACCTTGCTTAAACACAGTACATTCTCGCTAACCTCTTCATTATAGCATCATTTCGAAATTCAAAGTTAGAAGTAGAAACTATGTAGGTCTATACAATTTTATTTTTGGATGGAAAAAAAAAAAAAAGAGTACTTGGGAAAGATGGAGAAGGGAAGAAAGCAGATGGAGAAAAATGAAAAATGAGCTCCAAAGTATGCATCAGTTTCTAAAGTAGTTCTTATGTTTGTTCCACAAACAATATAGCACTACCTTAGGGTTTGCTTTATGTGCACTGCTACATTACTTTATCACCAAAAGTGTTAATGTCCCTTTTATGAAATATTCAGAGAAAATTGTATTGCTGCAGCTAAACTGGAGGCTATAAAAACTTGCTAATATACAAGGAATATTGCCGTTGTCTCGGTAATTGTAACTTCAATTAGCATGTTAATACAGTTAACAGTAAGCTCAAAACTTGTTTAAACTAAGGAAGCTGTAAACAAACTATCAGGCTCTGTTAGCAGAAGCATTGCAGTACACCCTGAAGATCACGTAACAGGGAAGAGCTACCTGGTCATGAAGCCTTCTCCCACTCAGCACTGCAGCTGCTTGAAGCCCTTGTTATGAAGAGGACATAGCAAAAGATTGTTGTTTACAGGTATGTTTATTTTGTTTGCTTCCTGTCTTAATAGCTTACGTCACTGTTACTAATTTTCAGATCAGATCTCCTGGAAACATCTCCAAGCTTACAGGTTTTCGCAGAAATGTTCTCTGGAACTATCACTCTTTTCAGAAGGGTTGTTTAGTATCAGCACTGAAGAGATATTTGGGGATTTAAATATCTGAAAGCAAATGAGCTCCAAATCCATAAGACCTTTACACACAGCTACTAAATGAAAAAAGTGTGAATGTAGACTTATCTTTTTGCTTTTCACAAATTTTGACATGTGGCTAAGCTGTTTTAGCAAGCACTCCTCGATATTTGGAAGAATTTAGATTACTAGGTCAAGATGCAAAAGTTAATGGCATCACCCACAGCAAGTGCAATCTTCCCACCTAAATCCTCCTGTGCTGCTAACTTGCTCTAACTTTTTTTTTTTTTTTTTTTTTTTTACTTTAGCTCTTGGGTTTAGAGATACCATATTGTATTTCTACACTTGTGGATAGCCAAGATGAATAGTGCTCAGTCTTCTTTCACTGCTTCATCTGTGTCCTCACACCTTTCAGCTCTGTATTCAAACACTGCGTATTCTGAAATGACTGCAGTGGCTGAATTTTGTCCAGAAAAATCTTTATTCTAACCCTCTAGCCTACACTAATTACCCAACCCTGAAAAAATCAACGTTTGATTGTATGGTGTGCTACTGGTACACATGGACACTTTACCATAGTATCAATGAACTTGTTACTGAAACTCTTCATTACTAGCCCCAATTTTAAAAAGGAAGCTCGTGCTTGCACAGAGTGCAAGACTCCAGCTATGTGCATCACCAAACCTGTGCATCAGAGCAAACCTCTGTCACCCAGTACTACCTCAGCTTCATGAACAGCCCTGTTGATTTCAGCACTGGACTTTTAAAAAAAGAGAGTAAGCGCAGGATTGACCATCTGGCCCTCTGTAGATACCCACAAAGCCATAAAGCTACTGTTCCTGAAGAAAATTTAATTTTATTACTTGTTAATAGCTTTAGATCTTAAACTTACCATTTGCACTAATACTCATTAAATTTAATATTAAACCTGGCTTACTAGTTGTATTGCCACTTTTTTTCTTGTCAGAAATCAACCCAACCCTTTCTAGCTTGCTCAGTCCCATCCCCAAGGCTAAACAGTCTTACTTGCAGGCATTACTACCTTATAGGAGAAGCAGCATGCAGAACTGAACCTGACCATAGAAATAAGTTTCAGATAATAGTCCTACAAAAACGATGAGGGGAGCAGCTTTAAAAGGGAGGGTCAGGGAGTCAGTGAACTTGCTGTATAAATATCTGAAAGCAGGGTTTGTAAGTTCAACACCTTCAGCATGCCTGGGTTTTAATCTCACTTCAGCTGACTAGACGATAGAGCTGAATTCGTGATCTAAATAAAGAACTGGAAAACACTTTTATAGAAGTCTTAAACCATGGCTGCCGAAGCAGTGACCAATAAAGCCATTTGAATGATTGCACCTCCCACACCTCTATTTTATTACCTATTCCTCAGAGGTTGGCAATTAATTGTTCCTTGCATTGATCCAGTCTGTCTCCGCCACCTTGCTTGACAGGCAGCTACTGCACTGCCAGCATTTATGTTCCCAGTTATACTCACTTGCCCTATTTTTGCTTTGAAAGGGCTTGTCTGTAGCTACCACATGTATTTCCAGCTTCAATTTCAATTGAATAACAGAAGACTAAGTCAGGAAGATGCTGGCTTCACATTTCTTTTTCTTCTTCCTGCAGCTCTCCTTTGAACACAGTGCTATATCTTCAGCTGTAAAAGCCATTATTTTTATCTACATGAGGAATGTTGTGCTAGAGCCTTTTTTTAAAGTGCAAATGGGTGACTGATTCCCTGCTATATGAAACCTCAAGGAAGTATAGGGTAAAAGTTTTCTCAGGAAAACGACCTGCTAGTATTTTTCATTAATCATTCATGCCTCACTCAGAGAAAACAAGCCTACATAGAGAAACAACAGCTGTGCACTGGTTTTAGAAGCTGCACTGTTCCACTTCACCATGGATCATCACCACATACAATGACCAAACCTAACGTCTGAAATCAACATTTGCCAAGAGTGTAAAGAGGTTGAACCAACAGGGAAAGGCCTGTTGCAGAACTGCCAATTTCAGTTTAACAAGAGCTCTTTCAAAATTCAGCATACCTGCAACAGGGGCTTTCCCATCTCTCACTACAGTCAGCATGCAAAAGTGCAGAGTCAGCTTTAGGCAAGGCAATTCCTTGCTCCTTCCCAAGCACAGGCAGAGTCCCATGGGTGCACTCCAAAAATAAACTATGAAACCACCCAAGATTTCACCCGATTTCTGTGTCCTTCAAACTGGAAGCTAAAGTAAAACATATTGCCACATGGTTTTCCAGCTCCAAGAGCTATATTCAACCTTCTCTTAGCTTCCTTCCAAGTAGATCAATCTGCAACAATAAAATTCTGATACCCGACTCCCAAGTGAGAGCATGAAATCAATATCAACAGTCTGGGTTTGTAAGTACTTGGTCTTGGCTAAATCTCTAGTAGCCAGTGATTATGAATAGCTCACTACAGTTATCTTGATCTAGCCTAGCTTTCAAAGTGAATCCATGAGAAGGGAAATATCAGATAACCAAGATATCAACTTCAATTTCATTACTAGTTTGTCTCTATCAATGCAGGCATACTAAGAATGTGAGCATGAAATTATTTGGCAAGGGTACCATGGAAACCATGAGCAACATTGAACCGCATGGATACCTCAAGAAAGGAGAAGAAATTGGCTTTATAATAATGCTTGCTATGCTGTATGTCATACAACTGGAACAGCTCTAAACTTCCTGTTTACCATTACTTAGCAAGATTAGTCTTAAGAATATTGTAATAATCTGAGAAAAGGCTAGTGATAGCAAGAGGAATGTCTGAGTGTGCAACGTTTCTTCATTGTGAAGTATTGCCTAAAGTGCTACAATCTAAAAATACGAAAGACCCAAAGGCTGAGTTCCTTCAGAGCTTATTTTTAAAACTCTGTTTCTGCACCAATCCTTCAGCTCCCGCTGCACAACCAGAGTCTTTAAAAAATGAATCATTTGAGCAATTCCCACAGGAATATTAGGAATAGTAAGATTTGTTTCCTCCATTTGTCATGAACACTAACCATAACCGTGACCTAACCTGGCCTTCTTGCCTCACTAAGTACAAACAGACCCATTCTTGCTAAACAATACAAACTTTTCTCTCCAGCACTTTCTCCCAGAGGACACAGGCCATGGGAGAGGGTGAGCTAATTTTGTCAGGTCTTCATGACAAAAGAGTCAAGGTCATTTCACCCTGCACAGATGCTGTAGAAAACATCTGATAGTACATGATTTCTGACATTTGAAGCAGCACTCTGATTATAGAATCATAGAATCATAATTCTGGGTTGGAAGGGACCCCTAGAGGTCATCTGGTCCAACCCCCCTGCAGGGAGCAGGGACACCGCTAACTAGATCAGGTTGCTCAGAGCCCCATCCAACCTGGCCTTGAATGTTTCCAGGGACGGGGCCTCCACTACCTCTCTGGGCAACCTGGTCCAGTGCTTCACTACCCTTACTGTAAAGAATTTCTTCCTTAGATCCAGTCTAAACCCACCCTGTTTTAGTTTAAAACCATTACCCCTTGACCTGACACAGCTGGCCCTACTAAAAAGATTTTCCCCATCTTTCCTATAGGCCCCCTTTAAGTACTGAAAGGCCACAATCAGGTCTCCCTGCAGCCTTCTCTTCTCCAGGCTGAACAAGCCCAACTCCCTCAGCCTGTCCTCATAAGGGAGGTGCTCCAGCCCTTGGATCATTTTTGTAGCTCTCCTCTGGCCCCGCTCCAACAGTTCCATGTCCTTCTTGTGCTGAGGGCTCCAGAGCTGGACGCAGTACTCTAGGGGAGGTCTCACCAGAACAGAGTAGAGGGGCAGAATCACCTCCCTCGACCTGCTGGCCATGCTTCTCCTGATGCGGCCCCGAGTACAGTTAGTACGGTTGGCCTTTTGGGCTGCCAGCGCACATTGCAGGCTCACGTCCAGCTTTTCATCCACCAGTACCCCCAAGTCCCTCTCGGCAGGGCTGCTCTCAATCCTTTCTTCCCCCAGCCTGTATTGATACCGGCAGTTACCAGTGGAATTAAGGTGGATACTCAGCCTACTGACATCATGCTTGTATTTAGCTATTCATAAGGTGAACCACAAATAGGGCAACAAAAGGCTCAGAAGTTTTCAGGCTTCCCAATGGGGTTTCACACACATGGAATAACACATCTCCCAAGATGATGCTACTTTAATCAAATCATGGAAGAGGCCATCAGGCCTTTTCAGGTAACACCTGCTTGCTGCACAGCCTGTAAAGTCAGTCGGCTGGACCAGCATTACAGAAGTGTTGCCCTGTTGGAACTGAATGTGAGCAATAACACCCTTCCCTGTTTTTCTGTAGCACTAATTCACACATAAAAGGTGAAATGCTGAAACTGCATCCATCACCATCAGCTCCACAAAACTGTCTCTCTGGGGGACTTTTGCATGCTGAAAAAGTCAAATAACATGCTGCTTGACTACTTAGCTGTAGGGCCTTGGTAAGCATGAATAGGGAAACATGGCTCTCACCTGTTATGAGAAGAAAATTTTACTTTCGTCCTGTGCATTAAGTTCCAAGTGCATCCCAAAAATCTTTACAGGACTCTCAGTTTACCTGCTTGGAATCAGAGCTCTTTCATCAACATTTCTTTCTCCTTCCAGACTCCACAGTCTCTTCTGCATAGTCCACACAGCACAGAGCAGGCAGATCGGACAAAAGGCCTGAGAGTGCTTCGCAGCATTGTACAGATACATTCTCCCAACTAAACCAGTTCCACAGGCAAGGCTGCAAACAGTACCAAAGCCCAACCAGCCGCTTGCTTGTTACCATTCCATACCTAGCTCAAGAATCCCATGAGTATCCTTTATACTTTTCCTTGTCACTCTGGGAGTGTTTTAACTGTGTGACTTCAAGTTCAACCTTTCCCCAAAATCACTTCAGATGCTTTTAAAGCAGTGTTCACATTTGGAGAAAGGAAGATTTAAAAAAAAAAAAATCACACACGCGCAGGTTAACGAGGAGCCATAAGCCCTGCTGATACCTCCTGCTCACTGTGCTGCTCTGCATCCTCAGCCAGAGAGAACCCTCAGCCATGATTAATCTGGCTTCCCCTCCTACCACAGCACTCTACAGAAAAGCATATGCCAGAGCTTAAAGGTCAAACAGAAAAAATTGCAGGATGATGACATGAATAATTTGTTTCAGTAATTTAGTAACATTGATTTGTTGTGATTATTGCTACAAACCCCTTTCATATTTACAACTGTGATCTTTTTAACATCTGAATAAATTTATATCCAGCGATCAGTGATGCATGTGTCAGAGAAAATCAGGAAAATTACCTCCTCTAGTGTTCCCTGACGTTAAGAGAACATATTCTCCTATCCAATTATATTGTTTCTCTGTGGTTTGCATTTCGAACAAACAGAATTACCATGCCAAGAGATTCTGAACATCCATCTTGAATGGGAGCAGCAAGATGATCTGCACTTAAGATGTAGCCATAAAGACACACGTGTAAGGCATGCCAACAGATTCCACCTTCCTTACAAGAATCCAGAAAACGTCAAGATGAGAAGAATCATATTTTTTACCATGGTACCAGTTCACACTGTGCTGCAGTTTCAAAAAAACCAAAACCCACAAACAAAACCCAGCAACTTTGCCTATATGCGCAACAGTTCTTTAGCACATTATACAATTAACCGAAGAAAGAGAAGCAGCTGAGGAAGAAAAAATTACACCTTGTGATACTCACTTTAGCTGTACACAGCCATTATAGGCAACAGGGATTCTGAATAAGACTTTCAAGGGAAGCCTTGTAACTTCACAGATCCCAGAGTAAGTGGCAAGACAAACCAGAAGACAGATGGGAGATTGGTAAAACTGAAAAAAAATAGAAAATTTTGGAAGGAAGGTTTATCAAAGGGCTTTAAAGCCTGGGGCAAATACCAAAGGATCTGTCACTAGCCATCCCATGGGCTAACATCCTCCTACAGATTCTCCTAGGCAGAGATTAATATGCCCAATACTTCCAAGTAACTGCAATCAACAAGTCCAATACAGTTTGAAGACAAGATAACAGAGATCAGTGATTTCAATTTAACATGAGGCATGTCTGACAGACTCACTTTTGCACAGGAAAGGTGATCTACCAAAACAAGGGCTAATTTAATCAGGCTGCAGCCATGGTAAGCAAGGCCAGAGGGAATCTTTTCTTAAGAAATGGCAATATCTGGAACGAAGTTGACAGCAACGCACTTAAGGGACTGGGCAAAAATGCCTATTCCAGTCTAGAGCGGTAATATTAAGGCTTCCACTAAACAGCTCAAATACAGTGTGTGCATTGCATTACAATTCAGCTCCTCCAAGATCAAGATAGGTACAGAGACAAATTGACCTCCAGGGACCTCTTGCAGGCACAGTGCCTCAGACAAGGTAGAATGTTCCAAGATCCATCAAGGTGTTTAAAAAGAAAAAAAAAGCAATAAAAAAATCCCAGGTCTACTTCCCTCTCTAGCCACAAAGAAAACTAGCACAAGGTTTATCATACCTCAGAAAACAACCTCCTCAGCAAAAGGTTGCACAATATTCCGCACTCCCAACCAAGTGACAGATCTGAGTCAGTGCTAATCCCCACCTTTCAGGAAAGGCAGAGAGAGCCAACAGTTGCACTTGCCAGGATCAGGCTCCTCTCAAAGTCAAGATGAAGCACAAAACTGCCTTTGGACTTGACCCTCACAGATACTGCTAGAGTCTCTTCCTTTCTGCTAGGCTTAGGTCAAACCTCAGTTGCAGATTCTGGAAGGCACTTGCCCAGTTAAGACTGGATTGCTTCGAAACAGCACTTTATGAAGAGGACAATCCAGTTCCTATAAGCACCAATTCCAGAGACTAGCAAACTGGGGAAGGTGCTCTCAAAAATTCCTTGTACAGATATATTGGAGGAAGCATTAAGGTATAATCCTGCTACATTTGCAAAGCAGGAGAATTTTAGCACAGTGCAAAGAAAGCAGATTAAGAGGCTTATTCTTTAACAGATGAAAATCAGGAAAAAAATATGCTGATCCTACACAAGCTCCAATAAACAAATAGAAAAGCGAAATACGAGATGTGTGGCCTAACAGCTGCAGTACTTTGAGCTGCCAATGCCAAAACTTATAGAATATTCCTTTTGCTGATTGAAATCTGTAAAACACACTTCAACATCTGTTAGAACAAGATGTTTGTTTACCACATTCCCCTACAAAATGGAATGATGTTTCTTACCTAATGTACTGAAGAATTTTTAGATGAAAGAGGGATGTTTATGAGATCCATGCAGGGTATAATTGAAAGAATATTTCCAGATAAAGATACCATATGTTTTATATTTCCATTGAACCTATAAATATCTCTATAACAGTTTGGGGCCATAAATACCATAATTGGGAAGAGTTTTATGCATTTGCTTAAGGCTTTTATTACTTTCAATTATCAGTTTGCTAACAGCATCTCATTTTCCTCCCACTACATAGCAGTATTCCCAAGGATAAATTCTGAGATGTCAATAAGATCACAGAAATGCGTAGAGAACTGAGCAGTGCTGGGGTCCATGAAACAATCTGGCTTCCACAGGGCACAGACAGTAATTTCTCCCCCACCCCCAAACGTCATGTGCTCCTACAGTATGTGACCAGCAAGATTTATTTGCTGCCTCTGTTGCAGGCTATGATGGGGAAAGCCTTAAAAATGCAAACCTCCAGGAAGTCCCAGCTGCACGGCAGAGCTATGTAATGCAATTCTTCCTGCACAGCACATTAGCAGGAATAGTGGAATGTGAGCATGAAGAAATCTAAGCTCTTAGAGAGACAGAAATGATGGTACCTTACAAGAGACCACATAAGAAACTCTTATTGGCTTTAGAGAAAATAATAAAATAAAAGCCATATAGCAGCATTTTCCAGATCGTACCATTAGAAGAAATTTTCCCCACCTTTCTCCCCCAATGAACAGGAGAAACCACCAGCATTTTAGGGAAAGCTGC
>NW_009258754.1:6726165-6727454 GCF_000687185.1 Egretta garzetta
ATAGTACTACAAAAGCTCTGTTTGCCCTTATTTCAAGAAAAACTATTTTACCATCAGGCTTGTTAAAATCTGATTTGTCCATTACCTTTCCATTCCTTCAAAGATATGCTCATTCAGCCTTTGTTTAATGCTTTTTCAGCCTAACTCACAAGATGGTTTTATTTTACTGATGTTTCATGTAGTTAAGAAGTTAGAGAATGTATCTGCACAATTAATACAAGCATTGCAATTTATATGTGCACTGTTCCATGGTGCCAATAATGTTATTCAGATGCACAAACATTAAAACAGGGTTTAAAAGTTGAAGAATTCAACGATATACATCTGTTCAATACAGAAGCTATTGAAGTCAGCTGAAAGAGTGCACAGTTGTGTGCTGCACTGGAATTTTACTAATGCCACTATAATTTGAAGTCTTTGGAATCCTGCTGATCTCTCAATTTTTCACAAAAATCACCACTTAGCCCAGACCTTTACCAGATAAAAACCAAAAGCATAGGGTGGCACTCCACCAGCTGAGAGATTTGAGTGACATCAAGAACTCCACCAGCCAGGAAGACAACATGTTGTTCCCAAGAAGTTTCATGATCAGAGTTTTACAGTTCTTTTCTTTAAGCTATGAAGAAAAAAAAAAAAGGTAGGAAAAAAAAATATTTCTGGAAGCCCAAATACAACAAATTCTTCAGCCAAAATCAATGGAATTTAAATAGGATTCAGAGTTTAAAAACAAAATTCTCTGAGCCTATGATCTACAGTACCAGTTTAAGTATTCAGAAACTCAAGACTGAATATGCAAGCTCATTTCCCAGACAGTGCAAAACTATGTGCATTTTTTACTTTCTTCAATAATGCATTTACTTCAGGTAATAATATAGGCCTGTAGCAGGGGTAAAGCAATTTATACATGTGTGTGTTCCAATTATAACAGTTATTCAATGGCTATTTCATAGAATCATAGTTTGGGTTGGAAGAGATCTTTAAAGGCCATCTAGTCCAACTCCCCGACAATGAGCAGGGACATCTTCAACTGGATCAGGTTGCTCAGAATACCAGCCAACCTGGCCTTGAATGTTTCCAGGGATGGGGCATCTACCA
Organism: Egretta garzetta; assembly: GCF_000687185.1. Taxonomy (NCBI): domain Eukaryota; kingdom Metazoa; phylum Chordata; class Aves; order Pelecaniformes; family Ardeidae; genus Egretta; species Egretta garzetta. The sequence continues at coordinate 6,727,261 of NW_009258754.1, forward strand.
CCCCTCTAGGCAACCTGTTCCAGTGTTTCACCACCCTCACAGTAAAGAATTTCTTCCTTAGATCTAATCTAAATCTACCCTCTTTTAGTTTAAAACCATTACCCCTTGTCCTGTCACAGCAGGCCCTGCTAAAAAGTTTAACACTATCTTTCTCATAAGGGCCCTTTAAGTACTGAAAGGCCGTAATCTGGTCT
>NW_009258755.1:0-6080 GCF_000687185.1 Egretta garzetta
AATTATCAGAACTGGGGTAAACCCGTCTCTTCTCTTTTCCCTGCTATCTGCAGAAGATTTAATGCAGAACACATCACATGGGGCACTGCAGTGGAGCAGCTACAAGCCCTCATCCTTCCCCTGGACATGTGAAAGTGGGGTGGAGGGAACAGAAGAGGGCAAGAGGAGCAGCCCACTCGCTTTCCCACATGTTCATGTACGACTGCCACGTCTGGGAACAGTACAGAGAATTTTCACGTTTTCCCCTCTCCTGAGGGGTTCCTCCTCTAATGTATCAGTCCTTTCAGTTACTCTACCTCTTTCCACAGTGGAAGGGGTGAAGAAGAAATGCACACGTGAAATTTAATTTCTTCTAAATTAAGAGCTGTGCAAAAGGAAGTTGCTAAGGCAAGAAATACCAGGGAGGACTGGGGCACTCTTTTGGCCCCCAGGTTTCCTGCTGCCAGGGAGCAGAAACCCTCCTGGGGAGTAGGAGCTCTCTGCAGGTAATGCTCCATTAACCATACCACCTTGGGCAAGTTTGTTTTAAAATATTGTCTATCGATTGACACATGACTGCTAGCAGAGTGTCCTAACGTTAGGACTTGTATTGTATTAAACAGAGCAACTTGTAAAGAGTAGATTAACTTAAATCTCCTTCCACAGCTCAAACCTTAGAATTGTTTAGGAGGATTTAATCCCATCTCACAGGGAAAATTGTGGGGTTTTTTAAAGTAACAACTGAAATGACATATGAACCCCCAAGACTGGATTTTAAACTGTTTTACAGAGCATGGCATTTGCTCTGACTTGGGCTTCAGATGAGCTCACATTTACTGGTTTTGAAGTTGGAAGCAGTTTTATTAGCACTTGATTTCAGAAAATTAGGTTCAGGAAAAAAAAAACAAAACCAACCCCCCCCAAAACAATGTTTGCCTTCTTCACAGCATTTCCTTTTTCTGTCTTTACGCGCCTTAAATAAATGAAAATTATGTTTCTGCTTCATCCCTGATAATTCCTGAAGGCATCTGTAAGGAAGCATTTCTAAAAGATCAGAAAACAATCTGCAGTTTCAAAAGGAACTGTTAAAAGCGAGTCATTTTTGATTGTTTTGGACACCCAGCCCTCCTGGTGTTTCACCCCTCCCAAACGCAAAAGCAAGCAGCTATCAGGGCCGTCGGAAAAGTTCTAACAGATAATTTCATAGAAAGTTGGCATAAAGTTGTGTACAAAGAAAGTTGTGTATAAACACCACAGACACACACAAAACAGGTAAAATCACAGAGAAACATGCGATCTGCTCAGACACACGCATGCAATGCCTACACACACATGCACAGGCAGCCTCACGCGCAAACGTGGGAGTGCCAACGTCCACCCACCCAACCAGCAGGACCAAGCTGAGGAGAAACACAGACTGGTGACAGCTCCCTGATTTCAAGTAACAAGTCAGTCCTGCCTTTCCTCCTCCTATTGCCAGGGACTGCCCCAGTCACGTTTTGTTTTCTTGCTGGGGATAAATATGCTGCAGAAAACACTTAAGTTACAATTCACATCTCACTTCCTGGTATTCACCATATATGCCACCATGGAACCTTAGCCCTGATCTGCCCTGCTTCATGGATGGTACCAAAATTTGTGAAAATATCAAGATAGCAGGTTTTTGCAAGATTACCACAAAAACTGGACAAGCAAAATGTCATTTTCTCACCTCTAACACATTTGATAAAATTATAGGTGCGTCTGGACTACTGCTCAAAATATGTGGGAGGCTGTGTTACTTCCCACTCCAAACAGCCCCCTTCTCCAAAATGCTTTCTACAACTCAGAATTTATCATATATTTAACTGGGCTCCAAATCTATTAACTGACTTGATTGTTAACTTTGTTGACAGCAATAGCAACCCCCCTCAAATTATAACTTTTTTGGATGTTATCTCTTTTGTTCATTCAAGAAATTCCTCCAAATACCTCGACCCGCTTGTCTTTTGCTTCACTGAGGGCATATTGTGTTAGGATCTGGCTGTGACAGATACTCTTTAAAAAAAAAAAAAATAAATACCCACCTGTGCTTCTCTAACACAGGAAGGAACGCAGATTTATACGTTATTGGTGGAGCATTCTCCACCAGAGTTGCTTTGAATGAGGAAGGATTACAAAGAGAACAAAATAAACTGATGAGACATGCTAAGAGAATCCATGACAATAAAAAACACAATATGATGACCTCATGTGAGTATCATTCAGCTATTCTTGAAATACATGGACATGTGTGGTATTAAAGAGATGCACATGGCATGTAAAGAACCGGACTGTAAGTAGATTCTGTCTGAATTAATTAAACATAAATCTACTGATATCTTATCAAAGTTATTAAAGTAATAAATGTAATAACCAAGCCACATTCCAAGTCCTTTGAAGTAAATAACAAAGTCCCCATATATTCATAACCTCTAGAAATTTGAAGAAACTAGGGAGGAATACTCAAAGCTTTTCAGATATTTAAGAACAGGTGCCCAAACTCATTTTTTCCAATCAGTCTGGATTCAGCGAAGTATGAATATAATCAATCAGCTGGATTCAGCTAAATTTGCAGGCGTTAATTTAAATTTAGTGGGAATGGAAACGGGTATCTTTCCAACAAGGCAAGACCTGTCTTGCAACTCACTGGTCTGAAGGGAAGATAGTCTGCAGCATCTCTGAGGAAATGGAAAGAGGTTTCTTTTGCCACCTGGACAGATGGTTCCCTCCAGAGGAAGCAATGACCCACTCTGCTGCAGGGCAACTGCTGCCAGACCAGCATGTTACTCAAGACGAAAGAAATCAGAAGTAGGTGGACAGGACACTAAACCTGTGGTGGGGGAGAGCTTTATTTTTAACCCCATCTTAACAAAAGCATGAATGTAACTACAAGATCTTGGTCTGCTACAACAGTTCTTGTGCAAAGGATAGATAATACTTGCATAGAAACACACTATTTGGTATTTCGGTTCTTTTTTTCACATTTAACCAGCATTCAGCCCACACCCTTAGGGGCTGGTCAGATACAGACTTCCAAACCTAGTCATGGATTTCCTATGCTCCTCATTGCAGCAGCTCTTACGTCCTTCAAAAGACACAGATTTATTTCACAGTATCTACTCACATAAGATGGTATGGAGGCAAAAATACCAAGAAGCATCTCCATTTTTCAGTTTTAGGACTGTGCCACTACAACTTAGGTTCTGAGAGACACCAAGAACTTCTAAAACTCTTAAGTGCCATGGGGGGTCTACCAGAGGAACCAGCTACAAAAACCAGTGGTTAAGAGCATGAAGTTCACTAAGCAGAGTCTGTCACCCTACTGAAGGTCAGGCAGAAAGAGAGTTTACCACTAAGTCTGGAAGCCTTCTTGGGAGAAGCTAAGGCCCCCATACTTTGTGTGTGCATGTGGTTAGTCAAGTACTTCACAGCAATACAGTCTTCTGCTCAACACGGTATTTTATGGCTAACTGTACAGAATAATGGAAGAAGCATTACCCCAAAAACCACAGCCAGTGGCGAATGCTACATAACACATGGAACGGTCACTGGAAATTTCTTAAGTACCATACTGCAGAGACTGAATCTGTTCCTCGACCACTGCCTACATAACCACGAATCTTCCTGGAACCCTTCTGAGGTGGCACTTAATGCCCTAACTCGGGGGGAAGACTGTTTGAAGACCCCCATGCTCGGCTCTAACTGCTAATTCCTCCTGCAGAATGCCAGTAGGCAGAAGGAGAGGCCGTGCTGGTTACAACCCACGCACCTGAAGCACCCCAGTGCAGAGGGCAAATGTTCATTAAACACCAGTGAGACCTCCAGCTGCAAACACTGGGAACTACATCAGTGAGCCACAAGTACTCGGTTATCATTTAATGTTTTAAATATGTATATTTCAATACAGAAATTTACATTTATATTTCTTTGGGTCTAAATTCACATGCTTTGTGTAAGAAAAGTAGGGTCTCCTTTTGTCTTATTTGCACTCATAAAGAGAAAACACACAGCAGAGAAAAGCTTGTATTTATTTCTAAATCAAGTATTCATACCCTGAATAATTGTTGGAGGTTTAAATGTTCCAAACACATATTTCTGTTTTACAAATGCTTTGGTGTTTCTTTTAATTACACTTGTTTATTAATTTAATGAAAAAAAATTAGTGCCCTTAAACAAACAAAGTTTTTGTAGAATTTTTCCAGTTTCACTACTTATTCTTGTCTAAATAAATAAATAAATTATAACAAATGTTAGTATTTTCATTGATAAATATCAACATTTTAATTGCTTTTCTACTACCCCTCTATTTTTCTGTATGAACTCCCCCTCCCCACCCCTTATATTCTTTGCCAGGGAGTTCCATTAGATTCATCGTAGCTCTTTTTTCATTTTTCTTGGAGGAGAGTGGACTTTACGGGGACAGGAATGGCACGGAAGAGTAACATTACTTTCCTTTTTTAATCTTGCCTTTTTTTCCCTTTGCTCTCTGAAACTTTTTTAAAGAGGAAACATTTGGAAAAGCCAGAGTCTAGCAGAAATCAAGACAAAAGCAAGAAATAAAGGAACACAAGAAATTCATATGTTCAATTTAAGAACAAAAAGGAAATACAATTAAAATGGGGAGGATCCTTTACCTGACCTCCTCCAAAAGGCCAAAATCACACACTGTAAGTGCAAAATATTATGGTCCAGATTATAATCCTGTGTATTTTACAGCATCTATATTTCAAGCCACTTGACTTCATTTGAATCGTTTTTGATTTATACCAGCTTTAGTTCAGTCTAACGTCCTGTGTTTTTCTTTCCCTTAAATAAACAAAATTACCTGTTCTTCAAATTAAATCTGTTTTTAATTCCATGTAAAGCATTTTGGGATATTTGTTGTATGAAAGACATTCTATAACAGAGAGGTGTATTGTTTTTGTTATTATTTTTTAAGTTCACCAGCTGCACTGAATTTCCATTGCCCCTTACAGCAACTCTCACAACTTGGATATGGCCACATCTCCCTTAGCACTTGCCCCTGGGGCCTACTCTGTCTTTTATTTAATTTCTGACTAAAAAAAAATTCAATCAGGACCATCCTGAAATACCTATTTTTGCTAAGGCTGCAGCTCAACAATACAACATTTTCTTTAAAAAGAGCACATTTAAGGAGTTCCTTCCTCCCCTTTGACCTCCAGCTCTTTATGGGGATGAATTTTGGGTTAATTTCTTTCCTTTTTCACCATTTTTATATTCAGCTCACAACCAAACCCCCTCAACCAATTTCCCCACACTCACAAAGAAGGCTTTGCATGGCAGCATGAGGGCGAGAGAGCGCAGGCACTGGTTGTAGGACAGGGGGAAAAAGGCAAGGGGATCCCCTCACTCCAGCATTTCCACCAAATGCTTCATGCCCTGGGACTATGGCCCCAGCAATAGAGGCAGGACAGGTTGGGGCATGTAATACCCAAAAGCATGGCAGGTGGGTGTCAGCGCTAGAAATCCACAGTAATGCAGTCTGTAGACGCCACAAAACTCATCTCCACAGGTAGTATTTCTATATTAGCATCAGGGGAACCACTCATTAGAGCTTATGCCGTGTTTCTACCAGCACTGAAGTCCATAGGTGTGACCACTGCCCCAGGAGCTGGCCTGCTCCTCCTCATTCTTTCCCTCTTTACAGAGGACGTGTGAAAGCCGCAGCCCTACCTCTGCGACCCAAAAGTGCCAGGCAGCCCGTCCTGCAGCCACTGGGACAGGCTGCCAGGTGGGTAAAGCTCTTCCTCCCCCTCAGCCTTCATCCCTGACCGCTCTGTGCCGTGGGACGCGCTGCCAGGGCAGTGCGGGGAGGGCGTAGCGAGGTGCGGGCAGCAGCAGCAGCGCAGCATCGCTGCGCAGGACCGCTGGTGTACCCAGCAACCAGAGCGAGCCCGCAGAGCGCTCGCCGGGCTGCCGCCTCCAACAGCCCCTGGCAGGGCTTTGAAGCAGGCCATCGCTGCTCAGGACCGCTGGTGTACCCAGCAACCAGAGCGAGCCCGCAGAGCGCTCGCCGGGCTGCCGCCTCCAACAGCCCCTGGCAGGGCTTTGAAGCAGGC